>NW_028281333.1:0-89116 GCF_059751285.1 Brachycentrus maculatus
TTTCCGAAAACACGCACAACTGAAAATTGACGATTTTTGATGTGTGACGTTGTTGAAAGGAGTGAGCGATGTATGAGTTTCTCTTAGATTTATCATAAAATTAAAACGTCAATAAATATATACTGTGCAGTTCCTACTTTGTTGACTCAAAAATGTTTCATAAAAGAATCAAGTATCTACTTTTGCACAAGTTTCATAACAATTTCGAAATTTAAAAAAAGGCGGCAAAGTTGTTCTTATTTACGCGGGCGAGCAGGTACAGCAGGTAGCGGGGTAGGCCGCGTGGTCTGACTTTAAATCAATCGTAAACAAAATGGCGTCATCGTGACGTGTCACCGTGGCGGAATATTAAATCATGAGTTAGTGGGATTGTACGGGTACATCTCGCAGAGGATCTTTTCCAAATTGAATTTTCTTCTTTTATTTAAGTAGCGTGGTTTTGAATAAATAAAGGTTTCGTGTTGAAATAGCGACTGTTACGCCAATATGGAGAGGAGCGAGTCGTGGCAAAAGGTAGAATGGAATTAGATATCCGTTTACTTTATTTTTAACTTTTTAAACAGACAATTTGATTAGTTAGACATTAAAACAAGAATCTATTAGACCTGCGTAAGACCGATCTTGACATACGGCACAGAAACAAGAGCCGACACCGCGAGAACAAGAAACCTTCTTAGGACATCCGAAATGAAGACTCTACGACCCATTGCAGGCCTAACACTTCGCGACAGAGTAAGGAATTCTGAAATAAGAAAATCTGCCATGTTGAAGATGTTGTGCGATAGAGAAGAGAAAGAAGAAGAAGAATGTGGGAAGAGCGAGTTCGGATCGAATGGTGAGGATAGCAGCGGACAGCAGCATAAGCGGGTTCAGATCCCCAAGAAGACCACCTAAACGATGTAGAGATAGCTGGTCTTCCACCTCCAAGGAGCGGACCGGAGAATGACAGGACATAGTCCTTTAAAAAAAAAGATATTAAAACATTAATTAACATTTTGCAATGTCCTGTAAATCAAATAAAAAACTTAATTCTCAAACTCCACAAAAGTTGTTATGAAAATGATGCACTTTAAAGGTGACAAAGGATTTTCATTATAGATGAAAAAACTGAGGAAAATCGAAAAAAAACTTTGCTTGACGAAATATTTCAAATACTCAAAAGTGGTCAGGTCAGCAGTCAAAATAATCGGTAGTTATGTTTCATGAGATGCACGAAGAGGCGAAGATTGTTCTCAAAGACACATTGGGGTAGCATTCTATTCTCTTTGCGTTCCATTCCCTTGCGGAGATGTGACGTGATGGTTAGTTAATTCGTTTTGCTAGCAATCTTCGCCTCTTCCACATTCATGCATCTTCTCAAATATAACCAACGAATATTCTGACTTTTAACTAGACTATATTCAATTATTCGAAATACTTGATCATGCCAATTTTGTTTTCGGTTTTTCTCTGCTTCTTCTTTTATGATGAAAATTATATATATATATATATATATATATATATATATATATATATATATATATATATATGAATATATAAATATATATTTATATATATATATATATATATATATATATATATATATATATATATATATATATATATATATATATATATATATATATATATATATATATATATATATATATATATATATATATATATATATATATATATATATATATGAATATATAAATAAATATTTATATATATATATATATATATATATATATATATATATATATATATATATATATATATATATATATATATATATATATATATATATATATATATATATATATATATATATATATATATATATATATATTATATATATATATATATATATATATATATATATATATATATATATATATATATATATATAAATATATATTTATATATTCATATATATATATATATATATATATATATATATATATATATATATATATATATATATATATATGAATATATAAATATATATTTATATATATATATATATATATATATATATATATATATATATATATATATATATATATATATATATATATATATATATATATATATATATATATATATATATATATATATATATATATATATATATATATATATATATATATATATATATATATATATATATATATATATATATATATATATATATATATATATATATATATATATATATATATATATATATATATATATATATATATATATATATATATATATTTATATATATATATAAATATATGTTTATATATTCATATATATATATATATATATATATATATATATATATATATATATATATATATATATATATATATATATATATATATATATATATATATATTATATATATATATATATATATATATATATATATATATATATATATATATATATATATATATATATATATATATATATATATATATATATATATATATATATATATATATATATATATATATATATATATATATATATATATATATATATATTTATATATATATATATATATATATATATATATATATATATATATATATATATATATATAATTTTCATCATAAAAGAAGAAGCAGAGAAAAACCGAAAACAAAATTGGCATGATCAAGTATTTCGAATAATTGAATATAGTCTAGTTAAAAGTCAGAATATTCGTTGGTTATATTTGAGAAGATGCATGAATGTGGAAGAGGCGAAGATTGCTAGCAAAACGAATTAACTAACCATCACGTCACATCTCCGCAAGGGAATGGAACGCAAAGAGAATAGAATGCTACCCCAATGTGTCTTTGAGAACAATCTTCGCCTCTTCGTGCATCTCATGAAACATAACTACCGATTATTTTGACTGCTGACCTGACCACTTTTGAGTATTTGAAATATTTCGTCAAGCAAAGTTTTTTTTCGATTTTCCTCAGTTTTTTCATCTATAATGAAAATCCTTTGTCACCTTTAAAGTGCATCATTTTCATAACAACTTTTGTGGAGTTTGAGAATTAAGTTTTTTATTTGATTTACAGGACATTGCAAAATGTTAATTAATGTTTTAATATCTTTTTTTTTAAAGGACTATGTCCTGTCATTCTCCGGTCCGCTCCTTGGAGGTGGAAGACCAGCTATCTCTACATCGTTTAGGTGGTCTTCTTGGGGTTCTGAACCCGCTTATGCTGCTGTCCGCTGCTATCCTCACCATTCGATCCGAACTCGCTCTTCCCACATTCTTCTTCTTCTTTCTCTTCTCTATCGCACAACATCTTCAACATGGCAGATTTTCTTATTTCAGAATTCCTTACTCTGTCGCGAAGTGTTAGGCCTGCAATGGGTCGTAGAGTCTTCATTTCGGATGTCCTAAGAAGGTTTCTTGTTCTCGCGGTGTCGGCTCTTGTTTCTGTGCCGTATGTCAAGATCGGTCTTACGCAGGTCTAATAGATTCTTGTTTTAATGTCTAACTAATCAAATTGTCTGTTTTAAAAAAGTTAAAAATAAAGTAAACGGATATCTAATTCCATTCTACCTTTTGCCACGACTCGCTCCTCTCCATATTGGCGTAACAGTCGCTATTTCAACACGAAACCTTTATTTATTCAAAACCACGCTACTTAAATAAAAGAAGAAAATTCAATTTGGAAAAGATCCTCTGCGAGATGTACCCGTACAATCCCACTAACTCATGATTTAATATTCCGCCACGGTGACACGTCACGATGACGCCATTTTGTTTACGATTGATTTAAAGTCAGACCACGCGGCCTACCCCGCTACCTGCTGTACCTGCTCGCCCGCGTAAATAAGAACAACTTTGCCGCCTTTTTTTAAATTTCGAAATTGTTATGAAACTTGTGCAAAAGTAGATACTTGATTCTTTTATGAAACATTTTTGAGTCAACAAAGTAGGAACTGCACAGTATATATTTATTGACGTTTTAATTTTATGATAAATCTAAGAGAAACTCATACATCGCTCACTCCTTTCAACAACGTCACACATCAAAAATCGTCAATTTTCAGTTGTGCGTGTTTTCGGAATGCCCAGAAAATTTAATATATCTCAGCAAAAGCGGCATATTTTTAACCTAATATTTACCCGCTACAGGGCAGAGAGTGTTGATTTACATTTTGAAGAAAATGTATTTTGTAAAACTGTCGTGTATAATACATAAGTATAACTATTTAAAATTTTAACTTACATTTCTTTATCAAATAATTATAAAATGTCAAATACACGTCATCAATATTTGTCTTAAACGTTTTAAAAGAAACATTATTGATATCCATTTCATTAAGCATTACATTGTACATATCGCAGGGTCGTATTAAAAATGAATTGGTATGTTGAAACGGTAATTTTGACACCATTAGTTTAAACAAATCATATTATTTTTTGACATCTCATCAAAGATGAAGAAGAATATGGAAGTCTGGGCATTTACGGGGCTTACGACCGTCATAGGCTGGTTTAAGTGATCACTTTACACACGTGTAATATTCACCAATTCTACCCATTATTGACAACCACACTACTCAAGTTCTTGGGAGTTCTATATATATGAACCAATTTAGAAACCTTGTTCATGAATCACTAGAACTTCACTAGAGACATCTATTGGTGAGATGTAAAGAAGCTTTTTACTAAGCAGAAACACTTATATTAGTATGTGAGATCCGAATCCTGGATTATAATCACACACATGAGAAACGCCAGAAAATACCATTTTCATTTTAATTATTAAGCTTATAATTTGACCAGATAATTTATTTACAACATTTTGAGTGTGTCCAAATACTTGTTCACAAAATCTATGAAAATAAAAATAATATGAAAATCTCCTGTAATTGGAGATAATCCAGATTTTGTGAACAAGTATTTGGACACACTCAAAATGTTGTAAACAAATCATAATTAAACCAAACAAAACACCAAATGTCCAGCATTACTCATATAAAAATATGAGTAAATGAGTGACCCCCACTCTTAACATATTTAATTTCTTTGGAACCCTTAATTCTATGCTATATTGTCATTACTTACATGCAATGAATAAAAGTTTGTATATTTGGAGTGGCCATTAAATATGCAGTAAGGTTTTCAATGCATAAGCATTTAAACTGTTGTTCATAATATAAAACTCAAAGGATTTGCATATAAAATCAAGCTTAGCGGGCACGATATTGAACCTTGGGGCACAGTTGGGATTTCGGGTTTTACATAAATTACAAAAAAAAATAGGCAAGTATTTAAATATTTCCATTTCTGTTTCAGCTAGATATAAATGAATTTCTTTACATTGCCTTGCCTTAAACCTTGCCAAAAAGATTTTTACTAAATATTTAAATTTGATTTGTATTTTTCCTATCTTTTTTTAAAGATTACAGTTTTCTTTCTTGTGATAATGTCACTTTTGGAATTTTTTGTGAATTTTATAGTTGGACTTTTCGAGGCAATGTCAAATTTGAAAGGAGATTCTGAATACGCGCTTAATTATTTTAATTCATTAATATAACCTCTATATAGCTTTTTCCAATTTTTCAATAGATATCACCAGTGGCAAAAGGCTATGTACATACTTGTTATATTATCCACTGACACTTCGTGATGGAATTGCATTTTTAATTTATTATTAGATTAAAACCAATATTTTTAGCTTTTCCACTTTATTTGACCAGCGACCGGGTTACCGTTACCGACATCATCAGACTGGTCCAGTCTGATGATGTCGGTAACGACGAAACCCGGTCGCTGGTCAAATAAAAAAGTGGAAAAGCTAAAAATATTGGTTTTAATCTAATAATAAATTACATACTTGTTGTTTCATATAAAATACAGTTCCACCAAGGAATGTCAGAACAAAGCTTTAAACGAATTTACACTTGTAAAATAAAAACCGTATAAATTGAGGAGAACGGAAAACCATCCAGACCCCCATATTGCTCTGCACGGCCAACTATAAGGTAGATGACTCCCGGGTAGACCACCAAAGAGATGGATTGACAGCTGAGAATCAATGTCGCAGGAGGTTTAATCCCCCTTAAAAAACAGTCCACAAGGCCTACATCAAGAAGAAGAAGAAAAATGTAATAAAAACTAACATCTAAAAATACATGTAAACATTTAAGCATTAAAATGTTATTATATTTTTCACCCAAAAATAGAGTCAACAAGGGACTACCCTTCTAGAACATTCTACAAAGTTTGTAATATATTTTATCTAAATTCAAAAGAGCTTAAAGTTAATTTAGGTAAACATTTCTAACACGGGAGTGAGGATTAATTTATACAAATCCTTTCCATGAAACAATTATTGTAAACGTTTTGCCCTTATAATAAATGCAAAAATATTTACACTTAAATTTAGTGGATTCCTGAAGCGTCCTCGCATAACGTAAACGAATATAGTACCTACTTTAAAGCCAATTTTAAAACACGATTTATACAACTGAAATACCTGAGCGTCCTAAGAAAGGCTGTTGTTAGGGTGTTTATATTGACAGCAGGAGGAAATAAAATTTATGGGAAAAGTCTACCAGACAATTGTAAGACCCACACTCGTCTATGGCTCCAAATGCTGGACTATGTATAACACCTGCTCTTAGCGTTGTAAATGATAGAAAGGTCTACAATATGAGGACGAAAAGAGCTGATCCAACAGTTTGCAAAGACGATAAGTTGGGATGGAGCTAGGAAGAAAAAGAGGATATAAAGTTTATGGACAATATAAAAAAAGCTTTAAATTGAATGTGATCGTAAAAAGCAACGTTTAAATTAAATATCTTTAATCTTTTTAATAAAATGATTCTCATATTCCCATAATTTTTTGTTGTAGAAGTACTGAATATGGGATATTGACCTATTTCTTAAACGGTTTTCTTTTAAAATATATTTAAAGTACTTAAATGGTACAAGGGTTTGTACATATATAAGTATGCAGCTCCTTGTCCCAAAGCCATTGTTGCTAAACACCATTTCTTACCTACTATTTTTCCTCTATTTCCTTTCCTATGTGACAGAACTACCCCTTTTCATGTGTTCCTTCATCGTGTTAAATCAAATTTATCTTACTAAACAAATTCCAAACTAAGATCCAAGAATTTTATGAGCAGGACTAATCGCCTTGCGTTCTACATATTTTGTGATTGACGATTAAGTTTATACGCGTAAATCCGATGTAGTGCTCTTTGCATCATTTGATGAGGGCATGGGTCAGAAAATCGATGTTGATAGCTGTGGGCTTCATATAGATGGCAGTTGTGAACTCACCTGTATAACACCTACACCTACTGTGTCATGAGATTCATTTAATATTTAAGAGTTCCCAAAATTTGAGTAGTGTGGTTGTCAATCAATGGTGAATATTGCACGTGTGTAAAGTGATCACAATAATAGATTATAAGCTCTATTAATACTCAGAAATCCATATTTTTCTTCATTTTTGTTGAGATATCAAAAGGTAAAAATTACCCTTAACTGGATAAAATCCAGATTTGTGAACAAGTATTTGGAAATATTGTTTGATTTATTTCAGAGTCAATTTCAATATATGATATTTTTTATTCAATTTTGAATATTTTTTGACAAATAATTTTTATAAATATTGAGTCAAAAAAAAATTGTAATCCAGTTGATAATGTGGTACATGAGCAGACAATTTCAAGTCGAATCTAAGTTTATAGATAGCTTCACAGAACATTTATCTCGGTTTGTTGTATAAGTAGGTTCTTTATATGTCGCACAAAACTTTCGTAGCAAACTTTACGATCAGCAGAAAGATCGCACAAGAAGATAAAAACATCGCGAGTTTATCATCTCACGTATCTCTGAGGCCGTACGCCGTCTTATTTATTATATTTTGCTTGAAGATGTATACCGAAAGTTCTTATTATTCACGGTTTCACTATACGCGGTTTTGCTAATCCACATTTCTGAAAATAAACGTGTAAACAAGTGAGCAACCAAGCAAATCAAATACTCAGGTAATTTGAAAACAGAATAAATGCGATTTTGCATAACCCTGTAAACAATTTATGTATTAATTTTTAAATCAAACACAGATTTTTTGAGTCTACTTAGATGTATTTTCAAACGATTGTTTCAAAATGCCATAACTAGGCGAAACAATTTTCATAATATTAATTTATTTGTGTTTTTTTTAAAATAAAATACAACTTAGTAGACTCAAAAAATCTGTGTATGATTTAAAAACAAACTCATCAATTTAAATGGAGTTCTACAAATTAAACGTTAAATCTATAAATATACCTGTACACAATATTTGTAGGGTCGTTTTCGTAGATTAAGTTGTTTGGTACCCCCAAACCTAAGGATTTTAGGTTTGGGGGTGGGTTTGAGAGCGAGAGGATGGCCTGTCGGTTTAAAAAAAAATTAAATCTTTGAATCCGAAAAATTTTGTAAAATGATTGATTTAATACCGTTTAACACTTATAAAAGAAAAGGAAATTAATTTTTTTATAGAAACCAAAAGTTTCTATACTAGACATAGGAAAGTGGCGGGAGATTACAGAGCATATATATATATATATATATGTATACATATATATATATATATATATATATATATATATATATATATATATATATATATATATATATATATATATATATATATATATATATAATATATATATATATATATATATATATAAATATATATAAATATATATATATATATATATATATATATATATATATATATATATATATATATATATATATATATATATATATATATATATTTATATATATATATATATAAATATATATATATATATATATATATATATATATATAAATATATATATATATATATATATATATATATATATATATATATATATATATATATATATATATATATATATATATATATATATATATATATAAATAACATGAATTACATCAAAAGAAATTCATCAAAAAATAAAATTGTAGTTAGATGTTATGTTTAGTCAGTACTTTTATATGTATACGGAGTTGAATCGTGGACACTTAAAATCAACACTTTGAACTGAGACACAATCGAAATACATACAACAATCATCAGTCTGATGATGTAACGACAAAACCCGTTCACTGGTCAAACAATATAACTATGTAGTTATTATTTTATTATAAATGAATTAATAATTCTGCACCAGAAATTATTAGACGGTTTGAAAAGAGGCACTGAAGTGGAGGAAAAATGAAGAAAGTCAGCAAAAAGCTAGAGTGCTAGTTTTTGAGTAAAACAAACTTTATTTTACAATCTGTTAAGCAATTCGCATTAAAGTTTTCGCTGGTGTAATAAAAAACAGACTCTTTTCCGAGAAAAATCGTTTTAGCGCGACTGTTTTCTTACAATTCCTCTTATTGTTTGCCAGATATCAATGGTCTCGGGGAAACCGTTGACCTCTCTGATTTCAGGACATTAATCAATGTCTGGATTTGCGTTCATTTTTTATCTCTTCCAAACTACCCCCACGGAGTTGAGAGGGGTTCCCCCCTTCACGGCTCCATCCCTTGTTTGCTCTCGCGATACATGCCGAGGACAATAGCCTTCCAAACGATTTAGCTCACTTTGGGAATAACAAACAAAGTATTATAGAAGTTCACCTACAATGCGCTGTGTGAAGGATTTCTCCGTCGACACTTGACACAAACTGCATTCATTTGTATCCATTGAAAATTTATACCACGCTATAAACAGCGTCAGTGGGATGAAAGAAGATTTGTATATGTCACTTCGATAGAGGCCTTTTATTTATGTGTTTCGAAGAAATATTTTTTTTATATCCACAAAATTGATACACAAAAAAATACAAAAATGTACATAAAAGCGTTAACTGCTATTTATGCAGATCATCATCGGGATATTAGATTTGATTTGTTTATATTGGCATGTTAATAATAACAAATATTTTGTCCGCCTCCATAGCGCTAAGCTACAATGCTGGAGGGTCCAGGTTCGATTCCCAAGAGGTTCAAGATAAATATTAGTGATTTTTCGGTCTAATATTTATTTTATATTAGCCTGAGCTGGTACCTGAAGTAACCTTTTTTCGTGTAGTTAATGATCAAGATAACACTTCTTCTTTACGATGCAGTGCTTTTTGTACCATTGGGTGCAGATAAAGGTTAGAAAAACAATAACAAATTATAAACATGTGCCCTCGCTGAATTTGAGTGGTGTGATTGTCAATCATGGTAGAATTGATGAATGTTACACGTGTGTAAAGTGATCAATTAATGAAGCTTATGACACGTCGTAAGCCCTGTTAATGTCCAGACTTTCATTTCACTCTTGCCTGGAGATAATCAAGATTTGTGAACAAGTATTTGAACACACTAAAAATGTTGTAAATGGAAAAATCTTGCTAGTATCTAAACTGTCAAGAAAATTTTACCATTATTTATTTATTTATACCAATTATTTGAAAAACCAGTAAGGGGTAAAAATATAATCTGTTGTACTTTGGGAAGCCTTTTTAATAGTATCATAAGGGATCTCCGAATGAGCATCCTTAAAAACTTTCAAACAAACATCAAAATGCCTCAAACATCCGAGACACATTGCGATTTAATAGGCGCCAAATTCTGGCTGAGCCAAACTTTAGTTCGTCAAATGGAATATAATTAACTGAGATTAATTTAATAGTTCATAAAATGGAAATCTTACTACCAACATTAGAGCTGAGTTCACACTGTTTGGACTATTGTTCCGAAGGGTAGTTTTATGGTCACCAAACTAATGGCAATTCACCGAAACTTACCCTCTAAAATTCAGCAAACTTGCGGATACTGCCAGGGAACGAGGAAGTGTTGTGTGGAGTGTTTAGAAGAGAAGAGGTTCAAGTCTATATTACGCTATTAAAATGACGTCATTGAATCATTGGATTCATAAAAAAAGTTAAAATTGAATCATGCAATAAAGGATTCTTTACTTTAAATAATAAATTCAAGTGTAAGAAATAGTGCGATAGTACTGACGTGTAGTATTGTTTTCGCATGCTGTTGTGGTGATTGTCCTGACAAAGAGACGGGTACGTCTCGAAATCAGTAGATAAAAATCTCAATGAGTGGTTATACACTAACATAACTTGTATTTTTTGTAATTGAAAAAAAGTGAAATGACTTACCACAAAGAAAACACATTAAATATTAAAAATAATAAATTCCTCTATATTTGTAACAGTGGAAGGTTAACTAACAGTACACAACAAAGTCCTGTATGACGAATTAAAGTATAAAGAAGTAAAATATGGAAATAGTAAACGAAAGGTTAAAGTAGACTGAATGCAATGAAAATGTATTCACTTAGACGAATAGGTGCTTAAACGATGTATGATAAAGTTTAGAATGGTAAAAAATATGAGAAAATGCAAGGCTGAAATATGGTTTGATACATGGAACGATCGAGTACGTAAAAAAAGCAACAAAAGATCGAGGGTAACTTGGCATGATCGAGAATTTCAAATACTTGAAAGTGGTCAGGACAGGAGTCGGAAAAATCATGGGATATGTATGTACGAGGAAATGCACGAGTGTGGAAAAGGCTACAAATGTTTGCAAAGACAGAGTGGTGCGGCATTCTATCCTCTTTATTTACGCCAACGGGCAAGTAGCGTGATGTTTAGTCAGTAAGTTGGTCGAGAAAAATGTTTATTTTTTCACATCTCATCAAAGAAGAAGAAGAATATGGAAGTCTGGGCACTTATGGGCTGATGACCGTCAAATTCTGGTTAAAGTGATCACTTTACATACATTCAACAATTCTACCCATTATTGACAAGCTCTATATATTTGTATATGAACCAATTTTGAAACATTATTCTTGAATCACTAGAACTTCACTAGATACATGTATTGGTGAGATGAAAAGAAGCTTATATAGATAGATTATTTTTCCACTATATACCAATGAATTTCCATTTTTGAATCCAGGATTTTATCAAACCGCTTTTCCGTTTATGATCTAGATCTTTTATAAAGCTTTTGTTGACATGATTCGCTTTTGTTTTGAGCACCCTATACATTGGTTAATGGGATACTTAAGCTGTCTCGTAAAATATTTTGAGAACGGTCAGTCATACGTCAAAAGGAATTCGATAAAAAAGGATTTATTTTTGTACAGGTTTAATTTCCCTGTAGGATTGCGGAAGGCACTTTTTGATACGTTGTTTGTAGAAGCTCTTTTATAGATATTTAAAAGAAAAAACGAAATGCTTCAAGCAACCTGTATTTATTTAGCTCAAGTCTTTTAATTATAATATATATTTTTTTAATCAAAACTTAATGTAAAATATGTTAGTTTGTTAGCAAGGCCATGTACTTCATATGCCTCTTTAGAGCCTAATCCTCTAAATGATCTATAAAAATGTCCGGAAGAATTGGTAACAGAGAAGACCATTAAATTGGAAATATATTTTATAGTTTAAACTGAAATAATTTTCCATTTGTAGTTGATGTATTCGCTACGCAATGCACAATAAAAACAACATTTAGGAGTTTTTATATCATATTTTTTAAATCATATTTTCATATGGTGTACAGAGTGCGTGGATTTTTTTGGTAAGGGAAGGGTAATTAACTACAAGTTTTTCAATGTTTTAAATTGAGTACATAAACCCTGATGATGACAAAGTTCTTGTCGAAACCGGTTGGATAAAGTGTACCAATAAAAAAGTGGTTTAAACAAAGTTGTTTTATTTTGTAAAGTTTATAAAATGTGCCACAAAGCCTCTGTGAAAAACATTCAAGAAATGTAATCATTTTGGTTTTTACATTTGTACATCTTAGCAGTTTTAGTATGATAGATCTGAGACAATGACTGAAGCCTCCCTCCCATTGTTAATATTCCCACTGAAAAAAAATAAACAGCAAACCAGTGAATAAATAAAAAAAACAAATCAACTACTATCACGTACGGTTTTGAAAATGATGCGGAATGCATCAAAACATGTTTCACAATAGATTTTTAGAAAATGTAGCATTTACCAAGTCTTCTTCTTCTTCTGTTTGGTGTAGGCCTATTTTTAAGAGGGATTAGCCTCTTACGACCAAGTAAAACTTGAATTTGACAAATAGGAAATTTTGATGATATCAGCTATTTTAATTGATTTTTGATTTAAAGGTACATTACTAATAAATTAAAATGATTAAGGTTAGAGCTGATGCTATGGAATATTTTAAACAGCCTCTACATATATGTACATATATATATATATAAATATATATATATATATATACATATATATATATATATATATATATATATATACATATATATATATATATATATATATATATATATATATATATATATATATATATATATATATATATATATATATATATATATATATATATATATATATATATATATATATATATATATATATATATATATATATATATATATACCAGTCTGATGATGTCGGTAACGACGAAACCCGGTCGCTGGTCAAATAAAAAAGTGGAAAAGCTAAAAATATTGGTTTTAATCTAATAATATATATATATATATATATATATATATATATATATATATATATATATATATATATATATATATATATATATATATATATATATATATATATATATATATATATATATATATATGTAATAAAATAACTAGGTACCTACCTATACATTTTATTAAGTACTTACAAAAAGTACCTACATAAAACAGTTCTACCACCAGATGCCGCATGCGTCACTCAGAAGAAAACAAAAGACTTCCGATAATATTATTAACTGTCAGAATCAGATAGATAGATAGATAGATATAAAAATTATTATAAAGATTAATTAAGAATAAACTTTTATTGTCGTTTCTTTAATTACAAAGCAACACATTGTTTATTTTATTATTATACACCCACTTTACATATTATTTACACGCAATTTACAAAAGAAAAATATTACCACGTTATAAAACGACAATTTTGTTAATTGGAAATGAATTATGAAACATTAGATGTATTAAAACAATTACTACAATATGTTCGGAGTGAGAGAGAAAAATTAGAAGATGATCAAAGAAAACGATTAGAAGGTAATCAAAGAAGACGTGGAAATCTAAGAACTAGTGATAAAATTAAAGATAAAAGTCCATGTAAGATTTGTGAAAATTTAAGTAAGGGAACTCGATATCACTCTGAAGCAACGTGCTGGTTTAAAACAAAGGAGGATGATAAGATTAATAATAAAAATGAAGACAAACAAATAACACAGAAACAGTGCTTGAAAAATGAAAATAAAAATAAAGTAGAAAAAACTTCTACGAAAGATAAAATAAAATATACTCCAGGAAAGAAGAATTTAGAAGTAGATTGTCTAAGCAAGAATCCAGTATTAAAATCGAATGAAAATGCAGATGAACAATTAAAAGTTGTAACTTTGGTTAAATTAGAAGATATTTTAAAAGATCAGAATAAAAATGAAGACATACAAATAACACAGAAACAGTGCTTGAAAAATGAAAATAAAAATAAAGTAGAAAAAACTTCTACGAAAGATAAAATAAAATATACTCCAGGAAAGAAGAATTTAGAAGTAGATTGTCTAAGTAGGAATCCAGTATTAAAATCGAATGAAAATGCAGATGAACAATTAAAAGTTGTAAATTTGGTTAAATTAGAAGATAATTTAAAAGATCAGAATAAAAATAAAGACATACAAAAAACACAGAAACAGTGCTTGAAAAATGAAAATAAAAATAAAGTAGAAAAAACTTCTACGAAAGATAAAATAAAATATACTCCAGGAAAGAAGAATTTAGAAGTAGATTGTCTAAGCAGGAATCCAGTTTTAGAATCGAATGAAAATGCAGATGAACAATTAAAAGTTGTACATTTGGTTATATTAGAAGATACTTTAAGAGATCTGAATAAAAATGAAGGAATTCAAAAGAAAAAAACAAATGGATTGAAAAAAACTGTGTCTACTTTAAAAGGGTTAAGAAGAAAAAAAAATACAAAAAAGAAAGAAAAAAAAGAACGGAAAAAAGAAAAAAAAGAAAGAAAGAAAAAAAAAACAAGAAAGAAAAAAAAGAAAGAAAAAAAGAAGGAAAAAAGAAAAAAAGAAAAAAAAAAACTTTATCATATCACTAAACTTATACCAGTCCCTTCACTACAAGAAGATGATCCGGAGGACGAGTGAAAATTTTACTATGAATTTTCATCCCCAAGGGGGGAGATGTAATAAAATAACTAGGTACCTACCTATACATTTTATTAAGTACTTACAAAAAGTACCTACATAAAACAGTTCTACCACCAGATGCCGCATGCGTCACTTCACTCAGAAGAAAACAAAAGACTTCCGATAATATTATTAACTGTCAGAATCAGATAGATAGATAGATAGATATAAAAATTATTATAAAGATTAATTAAGAATAAACTTTTATTGTCGTTTCTTTAATTACAAAGCAACACATTGTTTATTTTATTATTATACACCCACTTTACATATTATTTACACGCAATTTACAAAAGAAAAATATTACCACGTTATATATATATATATATTTATATATATATATATATATATATATATATATATATATATATATATATATATATATTCTAAACAGCAAAATACAGTATAAAGTTTCTACATTTGTGGAATATAAAGTTGTTTCCTCAAAAATTCTTACACGAACGAAAATATTTTTTGTCTAAGCTTCACTTTTATTTCTTACCCATTTTTAAGCCCTAAGATTTTTAACAGGACTTGGGAGGCCAGTGAAATTTCGGGCCCGAGGAGCGCTCCCTGAAGACCCGCGCGTTATTCACGCGCGGCTTGGAGATCATGATGGCTCTAGCTAGGGCGGGCGGGGTCTCCCATGAACTGTTCTCGAGCCCCTAGCGTCAGACCGCATCGTAAATCTTATTTCCGAGAAAATAATACATGTTTTTATTATAAATTATTACGGTGTGTGAAAAAATATAACAGGTATATATATGTAAATGTATATTTAAATATATATTTATATATACATATATATATATATATATATATATATGTATTTATATATATATATATATATATATATATATATATATATATATATATATATATATATATATATATATATATATATATATATATATATATATATATATATATATATATATATATATATATATATATATATATATATATATATATATATGTATATGAATATGTACGTATCTTGGCTGGTGTTCTTTTTAAAATCCTTTGTTATTAAAGCTAAAATTAAATTAAAAACGGAAATAATAAAAATCCTTCTCTGCAATGATTGGTTTGTTATTTTCGTGGTCAATCTCCACCCTTTTTGTGCCTCTTTTTTCTGCTCGTCTCTTTAACTCGGCGTACCCGCTACAACGCATGTCGGAGACAATTTGGGCGTGTAGGTGAAGCGGAGTCGTCCTCTGAAGTTTTGTGCTTTCGCACATGCCTTCTGCAATCGTAAGAAGTAGGTTTGGTTGATTTATATTATGGCCCATCCATTTGGCTCGCTGTTGTTCTACTTTATTTAGCAAACATCTAGACTCCCCAGCCCTGCTTACTTGTTGTTTTCTACATGTTCTGACCAACGAATCGCCAATATGTGCCTGTAGCACCACACCTCTAACACCTCCAGCCAAATGCGTTCTGCTCATTCGATAGTCCTGAGAAATAATTAAAGAAAACAAATTGTTGGATCATACCACGATGGAATAACGATTCAACGATTAAAATTCTTCTTAACGGGTCACAATCTGTGTGATGATTGGTTTGATTCTCTCATTATCAGTTTCTACTCGTCTCTATCTTCCGCTTGTTTCTTTAACGCTACAGCACATGTTAGCTTGTAGATAATATAAGACCACATAGGGCATGTGCGAAGGCTTTAAATACAGAGGACGATCCTGCTTAAACTACATGGATCAAATTTTAAATTAATATTATCAAAATACGTGTATATTAGATGTTTCAACGAAGGGACAAAGCATCTTTTGTAGGAAGGGTATACAGAGAAGTCAGGGCGTTGAGGACTTACAATCTTAAAGGCTTAATGGTCACTTTATACAGTGAGTAACCGTTCATTATTCTGTCCATTATTTAACATCTATATTGCCTTACATATATATATATATATATATATATATATATATATATATATATATATATATATATATATATATATATATATATATATATATATATATATATATATATATATATATATATATATAATATATATATATATATATATATATATATATATATATATATATATATATATATATATATATATATATATATATATATATATATATATATATATATATATATACTGGAGGTCCCGGTCAAATAAATTTAAGTGATTTTTTCACTCTTACATTTATTCACTATTACCTTGGACTGGTACCGGAAGCGGAGGGCTGATTACCTTTCCTTCATTTGTTAACGATCAAGATAACACTGCATTTATATGATGCTGTACCCTATGCACCATTGGGGTGCGGATAAGGGTTTGAATATATATATACATATAAATATTTATTCAATTTTTAATTTTACAGAATAATTAGATCAAGCCATTCACATAAATGAGTTACACGAAATAAGTACCTACTCGTATCAATTCAATTACAAAATTCCATAACTGTGAATTTGTGAAAATACCTGGAAGAGGGATGGGAGGGAGGAAAAGGGGAAAATGGAGAGATCAAAGTTCAAGTCAAAGAGACATTTTACGAAACTAGGGACACACCACGATATACATACATGTAAATATCGACTGACTGTTACGTATCTTCTATACTTCCTACATGAGGAAACGACAAATACTTTATGATATATTTTAACTTCGTTTGCGTTTAATATAACGATGTATTATTTAAAGCAGTGCCCTATGCACCATTGGACGTGAGATTACAGACAAAGAAGAAATTATGTAATATTTTCATTACTCAATAAAAGAAGCCTTTTGTATTGATATCTCAAAATAGAAAAAGAATAATTATAAATAATAAAGTACATAATAATTTCATTTAAGGGCATATGACCTATAACATCAAACAAACACATTATGAATGTTAGATTAAATCAATATTTCATACATTCTAATAAGACTAGGTACATACTCATTTTTTTTTCATTCAAACCCTTATCCGCACCCCAATGGTGCATAGGGCATAACATCATATAAACGCAGTGTTATCTTGATCATTTACAGATGAAGGAAAGGTGATCATCCCTCCGCTTCAGGTACCAGTCCATGTTAATATCGAATAAATATTACAGTGAAAAAATCACTTATATTTATTTTAACCCCCTTGGGAATCGAACCCGGGACCTCCAGAACGGTAGCCGAGCGTGCTGACCATCACACTACGGTGGCTGACACCAAAATGATTACCGTGTTCATTAATTACAATAAAGTAACAAACAATACAGTTTTTTCCACATGTATTTTATTTGACCAGAGACCGGGTGTCGTCGTTACTGATATACCTATCATCAGACTAGTGGTATTCGTTGAATTATTTTTCATAGTTACTGATATAGTTACTGACAAAGTGTCATAGTCACTGATATACGTATCATCAGACTAGTGGTATTCGTTGAATTATTTTTCATAGTTACTATTATGGTTACTGATATAGTGTCATGGTCACTGATATACGTATCATCAGACTAGTGGTATTCGTTGAATTATTTTTCATAGTTACTGATATAGTTACTGATAAAGTGTCAAAGTTACTGATATACGTATCATCAGACTAGTGGTATTCGTTTAATTGTTTTTCATAGTTACTGATATAGTGTCATAGTTACTGATATACGTATTATCAGACTAGGGGTATTCGTTTAATTATTTTTCTTTATTAATGATCTCAAAATCACACCTGCGTACCCAAATATTCCCCCTAATTTTCAACATTCTCGTATCTCACAAAACACAATGAGATATGAGAGAAAATTTGAAATGTAAAAATTCAGAAATTTTCGCTCTTTTCGGTTGTTAAATAAAACATAAATAAATGTATGGCGCGAACCAAGATTTCGTGAAAATCGTCGCATATTTCACGAGAATAACACCGCCATATATCTTGTCAACCTACCTACGAGTATGAACACGGTGTTTCAGAAACGCCTTACATTAAAAACATTTCTTAAATCAAACCATTGATAAAGTTAAAAATAAATATTCGTTCTTCTATGTACTACTACTACTACTCTTACCATCATTATATAAACCCCTAAATATTTTTTAAAATTTTAATGTTTTAATTTTCACGACGACCGAGGAAAACTTGGCACAATCAGGTATGTCAAATACTTGAAAGCGGCCGGGTCAGGAGTCGTAATAATTGTCGGGTATGTATGAGGAGATGCATGAATGTAGAAGAGGCAAAGAATGTTTGGAAAGACAGAGTGGTGTGGCGTTCGATTCTCTCTGCCTACCCCTGCGTTAGTTATGGTTAGTTAGTTAGTTAGTTTAGATGAAAACATCTGTAAGTTTTCTAATCTAGTTTTGAATACTAAAAATAGAACTCATTATGATGGTTTACTAAAAATAGAACTCGATTGAATGGTTAATGTCAATTGTTAAATTTTTTCAAAAATAATTGAGAAAGTATTTTAACTTTTGCTTTCTAATGTTTTAAAGGAAACGATATTTCTTCATTTTGAGTATTTTAGATTATGATAAATATCTACTTTGAAATTTGGGGGCAAAAATTCCCATTTAAAACTTCAAGAGTCTCAGAATTTAATTTTGATTCTGAATAAATCTTCAATCAGGTGATTAGCCTTTTATACGTCTAGATTTTGAAAGGAAATTTTGAGTGATTGCAAAACAGGAAATTCTTTTGAAAGATATTGTAAAATGGGGTGGCCAGGTTTTAAATTATTCTAATGGGATTAATTTGATATTAACCCGTAAAGCATAAGTCATATTTTCAGATCAAACAAGTACAAAAAAATAGTTGAATAATATTTTATCGATATCCGTTAGATTTTGAATACGAAACTTGAATATGGAAGAACATAATTCGAAAACATATATATTTTGATTTTAAATTTGATGGTCTGGGCATTAAGAAGGTTCATGATTCAGTCCTGGCTGGTTTAATGAACCACTGTATTCACTGTATAGTGTGCACCATTCTACCATTATTGAACATGCATATTTTGTCGATTTTCAAAAGTTGTTATAACTTACTAACTAACCATCACGCAACTTCGCCTTTTCCACGTTCAAGCATCTCCTCATACATACCCGCCGATTATTACGACTCCTAACCTGACCACTTTCAAGTATTTTGCATACCTGATCTTGCCATGTTTTTCTCGGTTTTCCTCTGCTCTATATATATATATATATATATATATATATATATATATATATATATATATATATATATATATATATATATATATATATATATATATATATATATATATTTATATATATATATATATATATATATATATATAAATATATATATATATATATATATATATATATATATATATATATGTAGACAATATAATAATCCAAAAGTAGTGCTTGAATTATTGATTATATCTTAAATTAACTCTGCACAATGTTTGTGCTATTATTCCATTTCTATAAAATATGCTTTTAATATTCAATATTCAATAGTAACACAATTGTAAAGTTGAAAAAATATTGCTACTCAATCGTCATTTGGTTATTAGATCTTTTTGAAACTCCCTGTATTTCTGTGTTAAGAAAACTGGCTACACATCTCTGTAGAATGCGATATGCGGAATACAAATTTGAATGGTTCTGCTCGGCGTAGAGTCATGGAGACGCACAGAGAAGCCATTGTAACAGCATTATTGTACTGGCTGGCGTATTTCCATTTGCATGTTCAAAAGAAGGTAGGGTTGCCTCCGAGCAAACTGATTTCACGGACCTCACCTCAAACGGGGTACGGGTGATATAGACTGACTGAGTGCTATGAAAGAATGTTTACTTTGGGGCGTTCATTGTGAATGAAGATATAAGAAAATAATGTACAGCTGAACGAATAGTTGAAAAGGTTAAGAAAGTTAGTTCTTAAGAGAAGAGGTGGTAGGATATGTGGAGCGAATGGATAGCGAGAGAACGACTAAGAAAGTATATTTGGCGAATGTGACCGATAAGGTATGACCAAAACGATCATAACCTAAAATCTGGTGGTGTCAAAAGTCCGCGTCAAAAGGCATATATGACTAGATGTATGGATGTGAAGGAAGCTAGGAGTGTATGACAGGAGAGAAGAGAATGGCGTTCCATCCTCTTTGCCTAGTTTTGCGGGGAAAACGGCGTGATGGTAGTACTAGTAGTAGTAAATATAAATGGATAATTGAGGTGGATAGATCTGAATTAGTATAGATTTTTTTTCTCATGTAGTTTTATAAATAAGTATTGTAAAATCACACAATGCAACAAATGACATCATTGTCATTTGTAATTTTTAATTATAATGTGTCATTTGTAAAAAATAAATCAGAAAGTTTATTGCGTTCTTGCCATTCTTTTTTATAAAACTATGTCGTTTAAATGAATAAATGAACCATGAACCTTGAATAAATGACCTTGAATGACTTCTTGAATATTTTTGACAGATGTGGCCCATTTCATAAAATTTTATAAAATTAAATTAAAATTTTGTTTTTTACCACTTTGATTTTTGGTGCTTTTCTTCAACAGGTTTCGACAAGCACCTTGTCATGAATGATAAGGTGCTTTTCGAAACCAGTTGGGGAAAAGCACTTAAAATAAAACTGGTTAAATCGAAGATTTAGATTTATTTATAAAATTTAATTAATGACTGGTTGTAGACAGCTTAAGATTGGGTAAATTGAACACTCCAACGGAGATACGCCCTCGTCTCCATACATTCTCCCGGGCTGTACAATGTGTAGGTACTGTATACTTGGTACATACCTCCTCGTAGTTTCCTTACTTTGTGGAATCTTCTGGAACAAGGTTCGGGAAGCAAACGGCTGAGATGAATGGTTCAGAATTGAGGCATACAATTCCTTGTGTTTCTTTGCGTCAACCGCTAGACTCACAAATGCAGGCATGGAAAATCGGTATTCGTAAAAAAAATGTATAAGCCGTTTACTAAATGTCAGTAACGAATTATATTTGGTCATATTACGTTTACATTTTCACTATCGATAAAATGAAGATAGGTGATTATTTAGAAAAAATTACATTTGGATAATACCACTTAACGAGTGTTATTTCATTACCCACGGTAGTTTCGATAACTTCAGTTGTTTTCATCGACAGGTGAATAGTAAAAATAACGAGCAAATTCAGAGGTTGGTAGGGTAATAGAGGGGGGGATAGATAGGTGTGTTGATCGATGGTTTGGAAATGTGGAGTGAATGAGTAAAAATAGAACTTTAATACAAATGTGTGAGGCAAATGTAGTTAATAAGAACATAGAAAGGCAGCGAAACTTTACACGATAACCAAATGTCAAATACTTGAAAGTAGTCATGTCAGGAGTTGGAGTAATCGGCGAATATGTATGAGGAGATGCATGAATGTGGAACGGGTGAAGATTGTTTGCAAAGCCAGAGTGGTGCAGCGTTCTCTCTGCCTACCCCTGCAGAGAAAATGCGTGATGGTTAGGTAGTCAGTTGGTCACATTCATCCATCTCCTCATACATGTCAAACTAAGCAAAGGTGATATGGAGGGTACGGAAATAAAGTCACAGAGGAGAAAAGTAAAAGCTACTGCAACTTTACAACATTTTGAGTGTGCCCAAATACTTGTTCACAAAATTTAGATTATCTCCAATTACAGGAGTTATTTTCGTATTATTTTTTGACATCTCTGAAAAATATTATCTGGTCAAATTATAAGGTTAAATAATGAAAATGGTATTTTCTGGCGTTTCTCATGTGTGTGATTATAATCCAGGATTCGGACCTCACATACTAATACAAGAGTTTCTTCTTAATAAAAAGCTTCTTTACATCTCACCAATAGATGTCTCTAGTGAAATCTAGTGATTCAAGAACAAGGTTTCTAAATTGGTTCATATATATAAAACTTCTAAGAATTTGAGTAGTGTGGTTGTCAATAATGGGTAGAATTGGTGAATGTTACACGTGTGTAAAGTGATAACTTAAACTAGCCTATGACGGTCGTCAGTCCCGTGAATGCCCAGACTTCCATATTCTTCTTCATCTTTGATGGGATGTCAAAAAATAATATGGTAATGGAACTGATCGTCAAGGGTAAGATCGAGGGTCGAAGGGGTGTCGGAAGAAAGTTAATCTTCTGACTCCATAATAAATATAAGTAGACAGGAGTACAGAACGTCGAAGAGCGGTTTCGGACCGTCCAAAATAGCGACACTTTCTCACAAGTGACCCACCTCGACACGTTAAGAAGAAGAAGGTAAGTCAAGACAAATGAAGCAATTTAGTACGAGCTTCCTGTAAATTTGAAGACTGTGACACGGTACATTATAATCTCATATGTAAAACACAAGTATACCCATAGCTTTGATGTATTATTAGTGCGTTCACGTCAACAGATTTAACACACGACTGGTTCGGAAATAAAATTACATTGAAATTTTCCCTTGGCATTCACGTTATATTTAATTCATGACTGGAAGGTATTTTACCCAGGGGGTCTCTAAAACATTAAATAAACTTTCTCAAGTCATATTGGAAGTAACTAAATATGAGATGATTTTTAATTTAAGCATATTACATACGTATGTAAGTCACATATCGCTCACTCCTTTCAACAACGATATATAAAAAAAACTTTATTTTTCAGGCAGGCATTGTTTAAATTTATGAGGCGAATGTTAGTGGGAAAAGAAGCAGAGGAAGACCGAGAAAAACATGGCATGATCAGGTATGCCAAATACTTGAAAGTGGTCAGGTTAGGAGTCGTAACAATCGGCGGGTATGTATGAGGAGATGCATGAACGTGGAAGAGGCGAAGAATGTTGCAAGGACAGAGTGGTGTGGCGCTCTATTCTCTCTGCCTACCCCTGCGGGGAAGCGGCGTGATGGTTAGTTAGTTTTTAAAGTTTAAAAATATAATACAATGTATTTTAACATAAATATCAAGCCACATATTGAACTTTTTACTGTGCAACAGATATTTTCAGGTAAAACCTGAAGGTTTTTTCTCCATTTGAAAAATATTACGTATATTTAAAAAAATAATAAAACAATATCTTTTCTTCAAAATGCAAAAACAACACTTTCTGCCCTGTAGCGGGTGAATGTTAATTAAAAATATGCCTCTTTTGCTGGGATATAGTACATTTTCTGGGCATTCCGAAAACATGGACAACTGAAAATTTACTATTTTTGATTTATGACGTTCTTGAAAGGAGTGTGCGATATATAATGTTCCCGATGAGTAATTTCCATGACTCTTTTTGGGACAAAGAATTAAGGTTAATAAGAATGAAAAACAAATTAAAAACAAAAGGCAAAATATAAAGCAATAAAAGTATACTTTAATAAATAGGCATATAAAAAATGAGCATCTACTCATACAGGAGATGAGCTCATTTTTTTCATGCATTTATATGTGCAAGGGGCGAAGATTATTTGCAAAGACAGATTGGTGTGGCGTTCTATTCTTTCTGCCTACCCCTCTGCAGAGAAGTGGTGTAATGGTTAGTAAGTTTTTTTTTTTAGTAAATATTCTTGTTTAAATTGCAGTTCTATCAAGAAATGTAAGGAAAAAACTCAAATAATGCAGTTTGTATTCATTTATAAAAAAAATGTTTGTATCAGATAGCAAAGATGCTTGTTATTTAAAAGGAATAAAAATAACAGATTTAAAATTTTCCGGACACCCTGTGAAACGTTACCTAAGTAAAGGACAGAACGTGTATTTACATGAGCTAAAAGCTTCCTATTAATATCAAAAAGCTGAAAATTGCGAAATAACGTGATATTTTGGGCTTGATTTGTTTTTTTTTATCTGACAATATAATTCTGTGTCTAAAACAAAACTCGCAGAGAATTAAATGAATAAATATAATTTATTTCACAGAAAAAAAAATAACTAGCAACGTCTCTGTTTAAGAGGGTTGTCTTCAGGTAGGATAGTTTGGAAAGAGAAAGTTGATGTGAAAAATACATTACAACCATCCAAACCAAAAATAATTCTCTCTTGAATTCTTTTTGGAATAAAATGCATTCGTAGATAAAAATCAAGTGATTTTTTGTATTTATTTTTATAAGCTTTACTCAGTAAATACTACTTTTTCTTTTAATTCTTATTGACACGTGTTTTGATGCATTCCGCGTCATTTTCAATCACCGTATTTGAAGCTAAATACAAATTTTAGATCTAGTTTTTTGTACTTTACGTTTTATTTGTTGAGGATGAAAAAAAATCGAGAGCTGAATTTCACGAGGATAATATAAAATTAAATACATATTATGTTGACATATCTACAAAATTGAAGAAGAATATGGAACATTTTGAGTGTATCCAACTACTTGTTCACAAATCTGGATTATCTCCAATTATAGAAGTTATTTTGGAAGTTTGGGTGGTAAATTTGAGTAGTATGTTTGTTTGCCAATCATGGGTAGAATGATAAATGTTATACGTGTGTAAAGTGATCACTTAAAATAGCCTATAACAGATCGTAAACCTTGTGAATACCCAGATTTTCATATTGTTCTTCATCGATTTTGAGATGTCAAAAAAACGTTTTTTTTATAAAAAAGGCCATTTTGTACTTTATATGTAAATAAGTGATGTATATATTTGCGGTTTCTGCACGGTCCGTGTATGATGAAACAGCATTTTAAACTCGAATGGGGATTGGGAAAAAACCCATTAATATTTCAAAGATACCGGCGCAAAAAGCGAAATAAAGATATCCGCACAAGGCCACTGAAGGGGTGCCCAAAGGACCCCGTCTCTGCCCCCTAGCACTTAGTAAAGTAGACTGCGGGATATTTTGTATTATTCATCGAGCCATCAGCAGACCATTTCCACAGCGAACCCATCACCTTTGAGCTAAACAGCTTCCGGTCAGAGCTGGCTCACTTCCGATAACTCCCCGATGGCTTCACTAAGGACTCTTGGCCTCAATAATATCCTCAGGGTTTTGATTTATATAACGAACTAAACATTGTCCGCCTCCATAGTCAATGGTCAGCGCGCTCGGCTACCGTTCTGGAGGTCCCGGGTTCGATTCCCAGGAGGGGGTCAAATAAATATTAGTTATTTTTCACTGTAATATTTATTCAATACTACCCTGGACTGGTACCTGAAGCGGAGGGTTGATCATCTTTCCTTCATGTGGTAACGATCAAGATAACACTGCGTTTATATAATGCAGTGTCCTATGCACCATTGGGGTGCGGATAAGGGTTTGAAGAAGAAGAAACATTAGCAAAATTAATTATTTGTATAAATACATTGTTTCCGATTATTTTAAAGGTTTTATTTTATAATTTTGAAGGCTATTTGATGGGTCATCGCTATAAATACACAACATTTTGGGTGTATCAAAATCCTTGTTCACAACTTGGGTTTACCAGCCTATGACAGGCGTAAGCCCTGTATATGCCCAGACTTCCATATTCTTCTTCATCTATGTTGAGATGTGTAAATGCCATATAAATTATTCGAAATTATCATTATTATTATTATTATTATATATTCAAAATACTATCACCCAATACCATCGTGGTAGCTAAGTGATCAATACTCCATTAAAGTTTAATGGAGTTTTGACCACTATTCGTTTAATGATTAAACGACTAAATCGTAATTAAAAAATGTAAAATCCGTGCAGGCAGAGACATCTATCGGCAGAATTTTAACTATTCGAATATTCGTTATCATAATTATTAATCATGTTTATATTGTTCTATTTAAAAATGTTTTTAAGCATCATGCAGCTTTCCCATAGGGATAAGCGAATAGAATAGAACGCCACACCACTCTGCCTTTGAAAACAATCGCCTATTCCAAATTCATAAATCTCCTCATACATACAGCTTATTCCGACTTTACTGACCTGGGTACTTTAAAAGAAATACTTGATTATGACAAGTTTTCCTCGGTCTTCCTCCGCTCTTATTTCCAACTTCATTCGCCTCATGAATTTGTTTTGGTGTTTTTTCTCACTCATTCGTTCCACATGTCCAAATTATCTCAACACGCTTTTCTTAATTTTATTTTCTTCACCAATGAATAAATAAAAAAAAAACATTATATATATTACTTTTTAATGATGAGGGAACAGAAATCAGTACACACTAAAAAATACATTATATTAGCTTACTTTATACACTTTCAGTAATTATAAATTAAACTAGATATTTATAAGAAACTTAAAATACGTTATTGTAGCTCTTCGTAGTAAAGTAAAAAGTCGTGTTTGGATTTCTCGTATTATTCATACAATTTGTAAACCTTCAAAGTAAACGTCGCTTTAGTTATAAAACTCGTTTACTTTAATGAAGAGTTAATTATTTTAAATTTATTCGTCTCAACATATTAATTACAAGAAACGAGATAAAATTAAATGATTATTCTTGTTCTGACTTAGTAATATTTAAAGTGTTTCTAAATTTTTGTTCACAAAGTATAAATTTTACTTTTTTTTATTTCTTTTATTTGTTAAATATTTATGCACATCAACATACATTTAAACATACGACGAAGTGACTTATACGAAGACATGGGCTGCTCGACGTGCGAGGGGCTGCAGAGGACTTCCGAAAATAGGCGAGAATGGCGAAAGAGATGTCATCTGTTGCTACAGACCAATCCGCAGGATTGAGACCAGAGAAAGAGAGTAAAACATACATTCGTTTATAAATTCATAAATGGAATAAAGATATTATTTCTCTGCAGAGACCCACCAAGCCACCTTAAGTCTCTTGTCGGTGGAGTTCGTTTTACAAAGTTTTTGTTTTCAATTTATTATTTTATCTATGTACTCGTTCTATAACATAATATATACAAAAAAAGAAAAAAGAAAGCTAAGTTAAGATTAAGTAAGTTATTTTACTTTGGTCCATTTTTTTAGATGGTAATTGCATTTAATATTTACCTTGCTTATTATGTACAAGGTTTATAGATCATTAAATGCATTTTTATTTCTTATAACTTACATAAAACAATGATTAAAGAAAACACTTGTTTTTTAGCACTTGAGTTTTATTATGGACTACATGTTTCAGAAGTTAAACTTCCATCATTCAGGTCTGTAAAATAATTATACAGACCTGAATGATGGAAGTTTAACTTCTGATACATGTAGTCTATAATAAAACTCAAGTGGTAAAAAACAAGTGTTTTCTTTAATCATTGTAACATGTATTACCACAAAGTTAATGCCGAAACAATAAATAAAATAAATAAAACGATATATAAAAGATTTAAAAAATTGCTTTGGTCCATTTAAGAAATCAAGATTATTTGTATTGATATCTCAACATAGAAAAAGAAGCACATAATAATTTCATTTAAGGGAATATATGACCTATAATATCAAACAAACACATTATGAATGTTAGATTAAATCAATATTTCATACATTCTAATAAGACTAGGTACATACAGCTGGCGCAAAATAAAAGCTAGTAAAAAAACCTTTTGAATAATATTCTAGTTTATTTATTGATTTGGCGTTTAATTTGTAGAACTCCATTTTAATTTATGTATTAATTTTAAATCAAACACAGATTTTTTTGAGTCTACTAAGTTGTATTTTATTAACAAAAACACATAAAAAATTATACTGTGACAATTGTTTCGCCTTGTTAGGGCATTATCAAACGAATGTGAAGATCAAATGGACTACGGTCCTTATGTAGCTATACAATTCTAAGTGACAGTTTTAACACGTGCAGCGATAATTTATGGGAGACAACAGTAGCCAATGGGGGATGTAGGTATGTACCCTTATATTTATTTTCTGGGAAAGGAATAATTTATTGACATGGCCATATTTTAGAGAGTTAATATTTTAAAGCTTAATACAATTGTTGGTAATATTATTTTTAAGAATTTATATATGTAGATGAATTTATTAGTTTAATAACAAGGCGAAACAATTGTCACAATATATTTTTTTATGTGTTTTTGTTAATAAAATACAACTTAGTAGACTCAAAAAAATCTGTGTTTGATTAAAAATTAATACATAAATTAAAATATTCTAGTTCATTAATTTAAGCTTATTTCTTATATAAATTTTGCCAGGTCCAAGATACTTTCTCAAAAACACCTAAATTGTATTTGCAAAAAAGAGATAAATAACGTTTTTTAAAATTAATTTATTCCCTTTGGGGTATTTTTCAGCAATTTTCATTCTCTCAGTGCTCACAATCCGAGTGGATATCATGAAAATACGTACTTTATTATTTCACAGTATGTTCCCATCCCTCTGTTCGGCTGAAGCTGTATTTATGCTGAAGGATGTTACGCAATGCGCTGCTCTTGTGAATGTCCTTTGATGTTTATGGTGATCTCCGCCCACTAATTTGTCCTGCACATACCGTTTCTCGGTACATTCCTTCATTAATATTTTATTTCATCCCTTTGAACCGGATTTTAAAGAAACAATTCAACACGGTAGAAAATACAAGTTTAATTACTTTTATTTTCACGACTGTGATACGGTATAGATTTTGAACAGTTAACTGCAAAACTTTGAATTTGACGAGTTTCATACCATTAGGAGATTGCAATCGTTTTTGCATAGAATTTTCACTCACGAATTACATGAAATTATAGTAACTTTTAACATAAAGAGTAAATCCACTCTCTAGTGAGTATAGGCTTTTAAACTTATTATTTAAAGTTGAAGCCTAAGTAAGGCCACGATAAGCTGTCTTGCATAAGCCGTAGCTAGACTTAAGAGTCATTTAGACGTCAGGTAATTAAAAAAAAATCAACGACTTTAATACTTTTAAGGTTGTTTAGGTCAA
The DNA here is from genome assembly GCF_059751285.1 of Brachycentrus maculatus. Lineage (NCBI taxonomy): Eukaryota > Metazoa > Arthropoda > Insecta > Trichoptera > Brachycentridae > Brachycentrus > Brachycentrus maculatus. The sequence continues at coordinate 29,982 of NW_028281333.1, forward strand.
TATTTTTTTTTCTCAAAAATTTCATGTAATTATAATATCGTTAAACAAAAACAGTAAACCCACCAATAAATAAGAAAAGGCTTTTAAACTTTAAAAGTTGTCGCCAGAGTAGGAATATTATAATCGGTGTTGGATAAGCTGTAGATTGATTTTAGAGGGCGTAATTGATTTCATTTCAGACAAAATGTTTAAATATTTGCATACTTTTAGTGATTTATTGTCACTGCAGACAGTTGGTAGAATTCAATTCCTAATTGTTGGGTAATATTCAAAATTAAACACGGTTATTGGATTGAATTCTACTATGTGAAGTGTGTTTAATAATGTCTTAATAAGACAAAACACGTAAATAAAAGTATAATTCAATCCAATAACCGTGTTTAATTTTGGATATATTATCCAACAATACTGGTGATCCTGTTTTCCTTATCACAGTGGTGTCTCAACGCTAGAGTAAACTCAAAGACTCGAAAAGGGTATCGAAGAATATGTATTGAGGCTTTTTACTGGTTCCAACATTTATGAATTAATTTGATCAATTTGATCAATCATATCACCGGTTGCTTTTTCCATCCATTTTTAATTTAAACGATATAAAATACAATTGCAATTATTCTAACATTTATTATTTTGTAAATATTTTAACTGATGCAATTTGATTTGATACGAAATGTAAATTGTTGAGTTGAATTTAATCATAAAGTAATTAAAAATGAAATGAGGACTGTATCGAAAATGTTTACTGATCTGTCAGATGCAAGTCATGTGTTTTGTTTTAATATCGTGTCTATTAAGTAAATTCAATCAAATTTTCGTCACGTTTAAAACATACAAATTAATCAATCGCGTGATTACAAAATTAATGGATAAAATATTGCAAAGTATAATTAAAAGATGATTGGATTCATATAAATTGTTCTTGTGCATGTACATATGTATATTTAACACAAGCTTGTACAATCATCATAGTTATGGTTCTCAGCTATGAACCGTTTATTCTTCTTTTTCTTTCTAATTTAGCAGTAATATCTTTCGTACTAAGCTTTTTCACTTATATCAGCTATATTCCTTCCAATAATATGAATCTGGAAAGAAAGGCTGCAACTAAAATAACAAATGTTTTGAATATTGAAAGCATTAACTTTGTGGATCATATTGATATATTATTTCGAGAAATAAAAATACTTTGTTTTCTGATCCACTCACATTTTTATTTAACCAACTAGTTTCGGCAACAACCTGTTGCCCTCTTCAGGGTTACATTTATTACTATATATATATATATATATATATATATATATATATATATATATATATATATATATATATATATATATATATATATATATATATATATATATATATATATAATATTAGTAATAAATGTAACCCTGAAGAGGGCAACAGGTTGTTGCCGAAACTAGTTGGTTAAATAAAAATGTGAGTGGATTAGAACACAAAGTATTTTTATTTCTCGAAATAATATAAAATAACAAAGACTGCTTTTACCTTTTCTTAATAATAAAGATTATTCTTAAGAAATTATCGTTTATTTTCAATGTAAGTAAAAAAAACTTTATTTAAACTAACTAACTAACCATCACGCCGCTTCTCCGCAGGGGTAGGCAGAGAGAATAGAACGCCACACCACTCTGCCTTTGCAAACATTCTTCGCTTCTTCAACGTTCATGCATCTCCTCATACATTTATTTTCTAAAAATAACTAAATATTTTTATGTTAATTATTGAAATAAAGTGTCTTAACCCTTTCCGGTGCATATATTTTTTTTTAAATGATTCCATCAAGTCCACAATAGATTTACAGCATTACAGGGTAAAACAATACATCCAAGTTATGTTTTTTTTAATAACACTTGTGTTAAAAATTTATTTATATTTTGAATATATTATTAAATTCTCGTCCCAGTATACCGCACACTAAATACGAGTGAGAAAAAAATATGTTTGCTTGTATTTTTATACTAAACTGCTGAAGAAAAAAAATGTCGAATAACATTCGACATAGGACTCACCGGAATAAAGTCGATGTCGAATGACATTCGACATAGCACTCACCGGAATAAAGTCGATGTCGAATGACATTCGACATAGGACTCACCGGAATAAAGTCGATGTCGAATGACATTCGACATAGGACTCACCGGAATTAAGTCGATGTCGAATGACATTCGACATAGGACCGGAAAGGGTAAATAGAGACGGAGCATTTATTGTGGGAATATGGAAGTCAAGGCATTTACTAGGCTTAAGATCTTGCACTAGCTGCCTTGAGCGATCACTTCATTCACTGCGTAATGTACATAATTTATAATTTAGACCATTATTGAAGTATTGAACATCCATATTTCGTATTTTTTTAGAAAGTTGTAAATATGCTGTATACATAATTAGTATCTAAGCTGGAACTGACAAATGGAAATGCCATCTGTTGAGATATTTGTTTTGTTTTTGTTTAGTCCGCCACCATGGTGCAGTGGTTAGTGCGCTAGGCTACCATGCTGGAGGTTCCGGGTTCAATTCCCAAGAGGGTCAAAATAAATATTAGTGATTTTTCAGTCTAATATTTATTTAATATGACCCTAGACTGGTACCTGAAGCGGAAGGCTAATCACCTTTCCTTCGTGCATTCTTTAACGAGCAAGATAACACTGCTTCAAAACGATGCAGTGCCCTATGTACCATTAGGTGGGGATAAAGGTAAGAAGAAGTAGAAGAATGAGATCTTTGTAAAGTTATTAGTTCTTTTTCTTTTTTATTCCACATTTTACGAAAAACTGGATTTTGAATAAGGGTTAAAATCTAACAATATATGTATAGTATACACACACACACACACACACACACACACACACACACACACACACACACACACACACACACACACACACACACACATATATATATATATACATATATATACATATATATTTATGTTTTTCCTCAAATACTTAAATAAACATTTGGCGTCGTTATCAAAATAAGGTCATAATACTTGTATCCATTAATTATGTGTTTAAGTAGGTTTTTAGATCTACGTGTAATAAGTGGGTCTCTTTAATTTGAAAAGTGTTATAATTTTGTATGGGGCGAATAAGGCTCCGGCGCAGGACACACCCTCTCGTATAATTACCTACTTTAAAGGCTTTCGCGATGGCCCATTACCTAATTGCCCGAAGAGCTCTCATTATAAGCGAATAATCACCACACTTAGCCGTGAAAACGTACATCTTTTGAAGAACTTGCACCGTTTTGTGGATAAAAATATACTCTTTTCAAAATAAATCTTAAGTATTTTCAGTTTCATTTTGTGACAAATGATTTCTCTTATACACTTCATTAGATAATGATAACTTGTATGTATATGTATTTAACAATGATACCTTACTAACTACATTGAATAATGATAACTTACAATTCTATAGGTATATTTTTTTGACATCTCATCAAAGATGAAGAAGAATATGGAAGTCTGGGCATTTACGGGGCTGACGACCGTCATAGGCTGGTTTAAGTGATCACTTTACACACGTGTAACATTCACCAATTCTACCCATTATTGACAACCACACTACTCAAATTCTTGGAAGCTCTACACATATGTACCAATTTTAGAAATCTTGTTCTTGAATCACTAGAACTTCACTAGAGACATCTATTGGTGAGATGTAAAGAAGCTTTTTACTAAGCAGAAACTTTTATATTAGTATATCATATTCTTCTTCATCTTTGATGAGATGTCAAAAAATAATATGAAAATAACTCCTGTAATTGGAGATAATCCAGATTTTGTGAACAAGTATTTGGATACACTCTAAACGTTGAAGATATTTTCTGTGACATTCGATTGACAAGTTATATGATTGATTTTCATCATTATTCAGGATGTTGCGATTATTCTTTTTAACTAACATGCTTTTAAAAAAAGCTTAGTAGGTTTTTGATTTTAACTTCATAAAATAATATTTATCTATATAGGCTGCGGTTAAAATACGAAGTAACTCAAGTTTATAATCAATAACTATCTACAATACTCATATTTAAATCTTATTATAAATAACATTTCACGGGTTTCACTAGCAAAATCAATTGTTCAACTTTGATATTTTCTTTTCTGTGATATGTAACTAATACATATTACTTCGTTAAATCGCAATATTCATTAAAATACGATAAACACTGGATTCAAGTTTGGGGTAAAAATTATATGATAAAAAATAATAAGCACTTATAACAGTAAATGTAACTAGAATTCTACGCTGGAGACCTTGAGAGAACAAAAGAGGTGTCGGAAGACCCCAAAAGAGATGGTCTGACGACATTGTCGCTGTGAGGGGTAAAAAATGGATGCAAGCAGCAACCAACCGGATGAAATGGAAAAAATGGGAAGAGGCCTTTATCCAGGAGTGGAGGTCAGAGGGCTCATAAAGGAGAAGAAGAAGAACTATAAATATCAGAGATACATTGCAAAAATCGGGTAAAAATTCACTAATACTCGTATAATCAGGCGTGTAGTAGTGTGTATCGTTGGTATATTCATTTAAGAAAATGAGCGTCGTTATTCTGTCTCACTCTTGCTCTCTTTTGGTGTATGGGAATACAAGCAATAGAATCTCGTCTCTTCTAGCTCATTTGGTGAGATTCAGCCGATTAAAACTTGAAAAATATAACTTTTCTCTTAAAATATGATTGATTTAAGCGATTAATTATTAAAATTTTAATTATTCTGTTAAAAGACCGCTTAAGTAGATGCGTGGTGACGTTATGGGCGTTTTTTTTATTAATACAAAGTAAAAAAAAAATTCAAATTTGAAATGTTAGAACAGAATTTAGTTTGAATTATTTTAAACAAGTATCTGATACAATTACTTACTCATTCGTCCATAGACAATCCATTTTTTTTTAAAGTTCATCTCAGAAATTTCAATCTCAGAAATTTCAGCTGCCTACTCAAATATAGTTGCAAAAATTAATTTCACTTAACTTAAAAGGACGAATTCTTTATTTAATTTGTTTTTTTCGTACACTTTTTATATTCTCGTGTATTTTTTAAACAATTTAGTCACCTAAATTAGCTACCTTAAACATTCAAGCGACGAGTTGAAAAATAATATACTAATGTTTAAAAAATGGTATATAAAAAATTATGTGTGATGAAAATATATTGACGTGATACTGCGAATGACTCGCTAATTTTCGTTAATTATCATAATCTAATATCTTTGATACCAGCCCAGATATATAGAATTGATTTTTTTTCCATTCAGCCTGGGGGTAAGTAAGATCTCTAGAAATGAATTAACATATAGTCTGATTTAAAATTCCACATTCCATTATACATTCCAAGGTCACGTCGTCTCCAATGTTAGGTTACCGGAAGTATAAGGCTGTAACAGAAAACGAACCTAACGGATCGTTATCACTTCCGGAAGGGAAGCGGAAGTAGAGGAGTCGACGTTTTGGCCTTCTTAGGAAATTTGTAACGAGAACTCTCGGCTTATGAATTTCATGAATGGTTAACCCTTGCCCGTGGATTATGTCGTGGAAATTTTATGGTCTCACTGAGAGTTTACGGTTGAAATCACGCGACAGTTATACTTTTAGAAAAAAAGAGATGTTGGATTTATGTATATTTAAGAACCAATATAAAAAATATATTTGATACCTTTGAAGATTTTTTGCTAGAGGCTTTCTTTCATTAGGCTCCTTAAAACCTTCAGAATTTTTTTATGGTAAAGTTAGCTTTATATTTTGTACGTGAAAATATAAGACTTGGTTTTTTGAATTATCATAGGATGTGCGCAGATTTTCGAATCGTTTTAAAAAGATTTTGATACTGTGCGCAGTTTTCATAGGTATGAGAGACTCCCATTCTCGACTCTTCTATGTTAACTTCTAGGTCGGAATTATTTGGAATGTATGTACTTTAAAACATATCCAGGGTGTTTTCCATCTGTCCTTATTTCTAGAGTATGCATTATATTTGCTAGTATGTATTATATTTGCTGAAATATGCCTATTTTTATTATAAATAGACTCTCTGCATCGCTGAAAATAATACATGAGCAAAAAACCTGGACCTTTTTAATTACGCCTACGCATTTGAAAAAATCTTATTGATAGTTTTTTTTACAAAAATAAATTTTAAGAGTTGGGCAGTGGTCTTGTGGTTAGTGTCGAGGATTTTGAATTAGAGGATCTAGGTTTCACCCCTCTTGTTAAAATTTGATTCTTTTTTTCAAACACAAGCGACTTAGGCTTACCTGACATGAATATGTATGAAGTAATAAATTTAAGTATTTTTGTTTATCTCAAAAAGAACGCAAATATTTCATATAAAATAAAATACGATTTAAGATTGTAGAAGTCTAAGTATTTACAGAACTTACAATCGGTCATTGGCTGGTTCAAGTGATAACTTTACATTTTTTACAGTATTCTGTAACCATTCAACACAGTAGGCACTACTTATGTGCTGATATAAATCGTACACCACTGGTGAAGACCATCAATCATATAATAAGATGTTATTCTGCATGTATCATATGTTACTAAACTTTATGCATCCAGGAATGATGGATGATGCCGATATTATAACTCTAGATATTTAATAAGAAAAAAATGTATCTAGGGAACTTGTACATATGTATGTGCATACTTCGGTATATATCATTCCCGTTTTGGCAAAAATAGCTATTTTGGATTTTGTACAAGTGAACTTATTACTTTGATTTACCTGTTAAAAAAATAATTTTTTTACCCAATTTTTAGACGTCAAAATGCCTGATTGATATTGTTTTGGAAGTACTTTATCTTCCTGTAGCCTTTTTTCTTATATTTTTCATTCAAATTTGTTATATATATACTTTAAGTCATTTCTTTGTCACCCATTATTAATGTTTTGAAAAAGCCACAGTATATTTTTTTCATCACATGTTTTTATATTTTTACAGATAGTTGAGCTTATGGTTTGGCTGTTCTTGAACTCGAACGAGGGGATGAAACGATTTCCAACAGAGGTATTTATTTCAATAATTATTAATAAGAAAATGCGACTTTCGAGAGCTATAGATGTTCTCAACAGGTGAAAACACAAACTGTGAAAGTGTAAAAGATTATTTTTTCAACTCATGATATGTAGTTCTCGAAACTAGTCGTACTTGCATAAATGAAATTAAAACAGTGGTCTTAAAATCATGTTCTATATAAATCATATTCATTGATAAACTTTTTTAAAAGAACTATTTTCAATCAAAAACTCACTCGGATATAAAAAAAATATTATAAAAATAATTTATTAAAATTAATATTATTTTTTCAAGGTTCACTTACTCGAAATTATTAGACAAAAATTCATCAAAGATGTCATTCTCGTAAATTAAAAAAAAAAAACAAAAGGTGTATTTTAGACTATATTACATTTATTTAAAAAACGTTGTTTTTTAGTGATATTTTGTGGCACATTTAACTTTATAAAACAAAATTTATAAACTTAAAATAAACTTATAAATGGTTTTAGTCACTTTTATTTTTGGTACTTTTCTCCAACTATCCAAGGTGTGTGTCGAAACCGGTTGAAAAAAGTACCAGAAACAAAATTGGCTAAAAAAAGTTAAAATTATATTTTACAAAGTTTTATAAAAAACTTATAACTTCGATACATCAAAAGAGGAAGTTAAATGTAAATGAAAATATGAAATCGTTTTGCCTTTTGACAATAGAAAGAAAACTTGAATTCAACCCCAAAATAAAACTAACATTTTAAATTAGTTTCGCTCGGAGAGTGGGTAAATGGGGTGACTTTGTGATATATTATTCAAAATATGTTTACAGCGCTGTTCCAAGTCACACCACTTGGAAAGTCGACAAGTTGACCCCAACGCGGCATTGTCAGCAATAAAGTTTGTATATTGATAACCGAACTTGTATTATTTTGATAACATAAACTTGTGTTTTGATAACTAAATTCCGAGAAACTTTTTCCATTCGAAGGCGTACAAATATTTAGTGCTTATTGTTCGCGATCAAATTCGTTCGTTTATAAGTTGAAGGGGGTCCAAAAAATTTTTTCCATACATGGTACAAGTATGTTTCTACCACCATGAATTCATCACTAATAAATTCAATTTTACAACTCATTAAATAAGATTAAAATGGATATCGAAAACATAAATGTTCAATTTAATTTGAAATTTTATTGCATTTCAAATGAATTCGAATTTCATTCAATCCTTTTGTCCGCTTCCGTAATGTAATTGTTAGCACGCTCGGCTACCGTTCTGAAGGTCCCGGGTTCGATTCCCAGGGTAGTCAAATAAATGTTAGTGAGTTTTTCACTCTAATATTTATTTAATATTACCCTGGACTGGTACCTGAAGCGGAGGGCTGATCACCTTTCCTTCGTGTGTTAACGATCAAGATAACACTGTGTTTAATAATGCAATGCCCTATGCACCATTGGGGTGCGGATAAGGGTTTGAAATTAATTAAAATTTTAACATCATAAAATTTTTTATGTAACGAATATTTCATTTAAAATATCGAATTTCAATAACTTTTTAATTTCATTACATTTTTATGTTTTTTTCATCAATATTGGAGTGAAATATGTTTAATAGATTTATATTATCCACTGAAGAGATGCATGAACGTGGAAGAGGCGAAGAATGTTTGCAAGGACAGAGTGGTGTGGTGCTCTATTCTCTCTGCCTACCCCTGCGGGGAAGCGGCGTGATGGTTAGTTAGTTAGTTAGTTAGTTATATTATCCACTGACACTTCGTGATGGAATTGCATTTTTAATTTATTATTAGATTAAAAGTCAGATTACCAGTCTGATGATGTCGGTAACGACGAAACCCGGTCGCTGGTCAAATAAAAAAAAAGTGGAAAAGCTAAAAATATTGGTTTTAATCTAATAATAAATGAAATATGTTTCATGTGTTATGAAGATGTAAGTGATACATGGGGAGGAAAATGAAGAAATAAAATAGCGGCTATAGTTACAGCCCTTGAAATTGCATACCTGTACTTGTATTAGCTTGTGTAAGTTGTACACTGCTAATATTTTATTTACTTTTAACAATAAATAAATAATGATAAGAAAATGTTAACATACAGAATTGACAGAATGATTTTATTATATCTTAATTTTGAATCAAATTCCCTGATCTGTCAATAAGGGTTAGAGGCTTTTAACATCGATTGAGCTCAGTTAAACCGCAAACTTTTGATAAAGTGTAGAATTCCTAAGGCATTGCCTGTCAGTTGAAGTTTAGCAGGTATTTGACAAGTACTCAAGTCAAGGGATTAGCTTTCCGTACACCACCTGAGAATGGCCTGAGTAGCTTATAAAGGCTTAAGGGATGATGTTCACTATATACTTCCTGTAGGAAAAATCCTTACTAGTATTGAAGACGTGGAAATTCCATGAAAACACATTATTGAAAAATGTTTTAAAAAAATCAGGAAAATATGAAAACATGCTTTCATTTCTGAAAAATTGAAAAAAGAAGATGCAATTGATAAATTTATCTTATTTACTGATGAAAATTACCTGACATAAAATTTATCAAAATCCATGTAAGTAAGATTTAGGGGCAAATAATTTTTCCCTATTTCCTAAAAAATACTAAAATATTATGAATTTCGATAATCTATGTTTGCAAAAAAGTTGAGTCATGAATTTTCATGATCGATCGCGATTTAAAAGCATCGCTTTACCTGAAAACTCATCACGAATTTAAGAACTTACGTAGAATTAAAAAAATATATATAATTAGTGTAAATAACACATTATTCGATTCTGCAGACAGAATAATGGCAATTTAATAGCTATTTTAAATTAATTTTTTACTCGGTGAATACCACTCTGACTTACTTGGTAAATTGTGGTTTTTACTATAAGTATAAATAAACGTTGAATTAAAAATAATTACCAAAATACAATTAATATGTCTGCAGAATCAAATAATGATAAAGCATATTAACAACATTTTAAGTGTGTCCAAATACTTACTGATTTACAAATCTGGATTATCTCCATTAGATTAAAATTATTGGAGTTAAAAATATGGAAGACTGGGCATTTACTGGGCTTTCAACCATCAAAGTTATCATTTAAATCAGCTTATGACGGTTGTAAGCCTAAATGCTTCCATATTCTTCTTCATCTATGTTAAGATGTCAAAAAATAATATGATGAAGCATGTTAGTTTATTAGGAATTTTTTGAACAAACTTTTATTTTACTAAAAAAAACACATGTAAGTTAGATATACATTTTTCCCTAGAAATTGAATTCATTTGAGACAAAATGTTGAAATGTTTACATACTTCAGTGATCTTTTTACCCTCATCACAGTGGTGTCTCGACGCGATATAAACTCAAAAACTAGAAAAGAGAAAAAAATACGCCTACGAAAAAATATCTCATTTTCTGGCCATTTTTAATTTCACTTTCACTTAGTAAATGCCACTATTTCTAAAGTTCTATTGTAAAACTTGTTTGTCCCTTTCATGTCATACCGTTGAATGTTTTTGTCTTTTGTTTAAAATTGAATATCGCCTTGATAAAGAAGCGGTTAGCTTCGAAACCAGTAGACATTGTAATTAAGTTATAATAAAATATTTAAAGTGATTTTAAAACAAAGTTACATTTTAATTATAAAATGGAAAATCACAATGTTAGTGCTTCAAATATAAATAATATTAAATATAGCCGCTCGAGATGAAGTCACCTTTCTGTAATATTGGCCGGTTGTAAATTCTCACTGTATCTATGGTTGCAAGGTTGCAATCTTGAATAAAATGGATGGTTAGCCATTTGCATTCGTGGAGCCATTCGTGTTTGTGTTCGAGCTTTAAAAACAACAGCGTCATATTTTGTCTGATAATTTTTGAAGCTTTCTGAAGTATTGCGTTTATTTCATTTTTCTTTAGTAGGATGGCAATTATCGCTTTTTCCATGGTTGCCAGGTTCCAATTGGTACAAAATGAGTAGATTGGCATATTTATCAACAAAGTCATTCGTGTTTATTAACGAGCTATTACAAACAACAGCGTCATATTTGGTAGCTAAATTCGGAATCTTTCGGAGTTTTTGAGTTTATTTCGTGGCTATTTATCAAGTTGGCTTTTCTCACAATATCTATGGTTGCTAGGTTATAATCTTAAAAAAATTGTCAGCCTTATGCATTAGTGAAGTCATTTCTGTGAATATATGAGCTTTCATAAAAGCGTCATATTTAGCAGGCAAATTGTGATGGTACAGAGATATTCAGTTTATTACGTGATATACTACACATCTAAACTCTCTATCTATAAATCTATCATTATAATCCTAACTGTCCATCAAATCTCATTCCTTACTTGTTCCCTTCCCTATCTCTCTTCTTCTTTTACGTTTTTATTATCATGAATTTGTAATTTTCATAAATATTTAACATAATGTAGTTGCTTCATTAATACAGCAATAATTTGGAATTGATGACTTTTTTCTTATTATTTTTGACATCTCATCAAAGATGAAGAAGAATATGGAAGTTTGGGCATTTACGGGGCTTACGACCGTCATAGACTGGTTTAAGTGATCACTTTACACACGTGCAACATTCACCAATTCCACCCATTATTGACAACCACACTACTCAAATTCTTGGAAGTTCTATATATATGAACCAATTTAGAAACTTTGTTCTTGAATCACTAGAACTTCACTAGAGACATCTATTGGTGAGATGTAAAGAAGCTTTTTTATTAAGCAGAAACTCTTATATTAGTATGTGAGATCCGAATCTTGGATTATAATCACACAAATGAGAAACGCCAGAAAATACCATTTTCATTTTTATTATTTAGCTTATAATTTGACCAGATAATTTATTTACAACATTTTGAGTGTGTCCAAATACTTGTTCACAAAATCTGGATTATCTCCAATTACAGGAGTTATTTTCATATTATTTTTTGACATCTCATCAAAGATGAAGAAGAATATGGAAGTTTTGGCATTTACGGGGCTTACGACCGTCATAGGCTGGTTTAAGTGATCACTTTACACACGTGCAACATTCACCAATTCCACCCATTATTGACAACCACACTACTCAAATTCTTGGAAGTTCTATATATATGAACCAATTTAGAAACTTTGTTCTTGAATCACTAGAACTGCACTAGAGACATCTATTGGTGAGATGTAAAGAAACTTTTTTCTTATTCATTTATACCTTATGTTCAAGCACTATCTATCTATCCTCTAATTGTAAGCCCCTACATATAAGGTATCAAACGTTTCGACCAATATCACTAGTCGTTAGTTGGTAAATATTGCTTCTTAGCAATAAGCCATCCAATGTTTATGTTTTTTTCCTGTACATAAAGTAAATTTTACGTTATTATTTTCTTTTCATTCTTTTTCTTCTTCTTATTATAGGCCTTGCGGCCTGTTTTTAAGAGGGATTAGCCTCCTGCGACGTCGATTCCCAGCTATCGACCCATCTCTTTGGTGGTCTGCCCGGGAGTCGTTCACTATGGGATGGTTCCATTGTCTCCTTCGTTGCCTTCTCCACCTAACGACATTTTCAATCTCGCATATTTCCCTGATCCTGGCATTTCTGATTCTATCTCGAAGACTCTTGCCTGTTATGCTTCTCAGTCTTCATTTCTGACACTCTAAGCGCATTTTTTGTTATTATTTTAAATAAAATATATAATAAAATAAATAGACATCTCCACTCGACACCACTGTGATAGGAGTCCTGGAATGAATTCTACCTCCCTTCAACGTGCACAAACAAACGAATCATATTATTATTCCTACCTATAGATTTACGCAGAAAAGGCAATCCATTTTCAAACATACTATTATGACTCTTGATGAATGTGACGAAAATATTTGTGTCGGTGACTGTAATGTCGGAGGTCGGAATTAATGACACGACCAACAATGAACTTTAGCCCTTTTTACACAATATACTCGGCTTCAACTAAACTTTTGATTTGTAGGTCAATTATTATTCTAAGGCTTTATTTTTATAGCTTTTGTTCATCTCTCTGCATAAATTTAATCTTTGGCTACTGACGTAAGCGCCTCTAGAGCTTTGATATTTTCCAAAAAAAAACATAATTTTCACATTTGAAGTTATATTTTTTTGATGTTTTAGTTTCAACAAAAGCACAGCCATGCCGGTAACTTTCCTATAACACGTCTGCCTTTACAGGGTAGTGAAAAGTACATTTGATTACCATGTTGGAGGTTCTAGGCTCGATTCCTAGGCCTAGAAAGCCTATATTTACCCCCTAGCTAGGGGGTAAATATATTTTTTTCTGTGTAATATCAATTTTATATTATTTATCTATTAATTTTAAATCAAACACAGATTTTTTGAGTCTACTAAGTTATATTTTCTTAGCAAAAACACATAAAAAATAACATTGTGACAATTGTTTCGCCTTGTTAGGGCATTATCAAGCGAATGACAAACATTCGTTTGATAAATATATAAATTATAGGTATTTTTTTCATTATTCATACAAAATCATGGAGAGAGTAAAACTATTCGTATCTGAATTCAGTTGAATTTTCTGATACGTGAGCATTCACTTTGTACGCTGGCCTAGTATATGGGATCATTTTTATTTGATTAACGACTTTAATATCAGTGAGCTTTTTACAATGGTTTAGAGTTGAAAATCCGATTATTTAAAAGGCTATAAATTTTGAAATTCTCTCTTCTTTTGCTACATACACATTGCCACATACACAATTCATATTCCACCATTCGCAGAACAAATAAAAGGTTCAAACTTTAAATTAAACTTTAAAATAAAAAAATTCTTTTATTAAATTATGACTGCTTCTGACCGGATTTTTTCACGTCCAATGGTGTATAGGGCACTGCATGCAACGTTTAATTGATCGTTAATTATATGAGATAAGATAAAGGGTGAGTCGAATATGATTATGATAAATAACAGAGTTTAAAAATACTATTTATTGAGACCCCCCTCGGATCGAAGCCGGGAGCTTTAGCGTGGTAGCCAAATGCCGTAACTACTACACTATGAAGTGGACAAAATATATTCCTACACGTTTAGATATTTACCATATGTTTTATTATGACGCGATTTGAAAATTGTGAAAAAAAATACACTATGCTGTTTGACTTATAATTTAGCGAAAATATATTAAAATTTTTGTAGCGAATTTCTTTGAAAAATTGAAAAGGAAGAGAAATTTTTAAATCTTACAAAACGTTTTTTCATATCACGCCAATCGATTTTTTTTCAATTATTCCTTTAATATTTACAAAAATTTAAAAGGCAAATTTGGCATGTAATAGAGGCGAAATAAAACCGAAAAAAACTCGGCATGATCAGGTATTTCAAATACTCGAAAGTGGTCAGGTCAGGAGTCGGAATAATCGATGGGTATGTATGAGGAAATACATAAATATGAAAGAAATAAAGATTGGTGTGGCGTTCTATTTTCTATGCCTACCTCTGTAAATGTACGTGTTAGTTAGTAAGTTTTTAATTATATTCATAATCATCCCACAGGACTACGTGCAGTGCTTTCTACACTCCTGTATACGAGAAAGTTAAAGCGTTGCAATAAAAATGTTAGTTAGTTTTTAGTATAGGTATTCACAGTAACCCCAAAGGACTTGGTGTAGTGCCCTCTGTACATAAGAAAGTTAAAACATTTTACAACAAACGTACACTATCGAAAATAAACAATTCAGTTGTTGCGCTTGCATTCCCGGAGTGGGATTCCCCGAGGAGCGGCGCTCAATCGGAAACCTTATTGTCCCTGGCGTCGCGCCAGAAGTATCTCACTGCAACATCTTTCGATGGCAATTTGAGCCAAATGGCTGCATTGTTTGCCACGACTGAACACTTGTTACTTTTTGCACGTTCAATGTTACAACAACTATGTAAATTCACTCCGTTGCAATTTTATTGAGGAATTTGTGTCGCATTGCATTTATTCTCCTACTCATTGCATAATTTCGACGTCTTTTTTTAATTTACCTCCAATGTTTTACAGTTTTATTTTGGGATGCAGCAGTTTATTTCTTATAGATATATAACATACTTTGTATTGTATTTATAAGGTTTATTGAATAGGTCCAAATAGTTATTGATTTGGCGTTTAATTTGTAGAATTCCATTATTTATATTTATTATTCTTCTTACCCTCATTCGCACCCAATGGTGCATATGGCACTGCATTGTTTTGACGCAGTGTTAAACAGTGTTAGTAGCTTACATAAAGCCAAAGTGATCACTCTTGCACTTCAGAGAGCAGTCCAGGGAAATATTGAAAAAAATAATTTACATTTTAAATATGAAAATCAATCACTGATTTTTAGGGCCTACTAATTGTTTCGCTTTGTTAGGGCATTATTCAACTACTAGTCACGCTGCTACGCATCACAGGACTTTCTCAGGTCTAATTATATATATATATATATATATATATATATATATATATATATATATATATATATATATATATATATATATATATATATATATATATATATATATATATATATATATATATATATATATATATATATTTATATATTTATATATATTTCACTCACACACATATTATTTTGGCGTTAAAATATCGCGTTTATCATGGGAACATTCCTTCATTAGTAAGGTATTTTGATAAATATTTAAAATGTACCTCACCAGTTACTATCCCTAATCAAAATAAAAGCGAACTGCGACGTTAGTCCATTCGTGTTTTGTGTAGTGGAGGTTGCATCTAATTAGTGAAGGCTGTAACAGGACTGGGGGTTCAAAGGACCAAAACTGAAAACCAGCTTTCAGTAGACCGTTTCACACTGTTTGCGGTCTGAGCTCGGCGGTTTCAAGTTTCAGCAACACTTTTCAGACGCAGGGTGAATGGAATTACCCGTTTCACCTTTTTTCACATATAAACGACGTGACAAAAATTTAAATCATCATTGAAATCTATCTCACCCATCAATAATACATTACCTGGGAATAATCGATAGTGAATGATATGGACCAAATTAATGATTTATGATGTTTTTAGGATGGCAATCTTTGGCAATAAGAAATGTGATATTATTATATTTCTTGAATGTTTTCCGCAGCTACTTTGACATATTTTATAAATTTTATTAAATTAAATAACTTAATTTTAACCACTTTTTATAAATACAATTTTACCTACCAGTTTCAACAAGAACCTTGTCATCATCAGGGTTTATTTAATTCTAAAACATTAAAAACATTAAAATACTCTCACCGAAAACTTAAACACACTCCGTAAAAAATCCTAAATGTATTATTTTATTATTTATAGATTTGGCATTAACCTTATGGAATAATTTCATGATTTAAATGTGATAAAAAAAGTCTTGAATAAGTGTTTATAAATATGGTATTACACAAAGTAAACAATGGACGGTAAAGAGAGTGTTTTATTACCATACCACAAAGTAATCAATACTCTTAATGTACAAAATACAAAATATGTCTCGTATAAGACATTGTTTTGAATTGTACAAATATATTTAGTTGAACCTTGTAAAAACAATAAGTTATGAAAATTACAGACATATTCATCAAGAAGCGAACAAAATTGTATTTTAATATGTTTATCTAGTCGTGTTTACATTAAAAAACTGAAAAAGTCATATTTTTCAAGAGTTTTATTTTGATTTCATTGTTAGGGGCTTAATTTGGACTATTTTTAATAATTTTTATTATTTAAAAACCTTATTACTAGATGGAAAAAATAATACAGTCTGTCATTTATGTTTTTTGCAAACATTTCAACCCGCATTACGGAACCTATTTGACCGTATTTACAAATCTCCTCCCTGTAATGAACTGTATTTGAACCTGTAACAAAAAGTTCTCACTAAAAAAGTGATTACGCTAATCCTCATCCCTTGTATCCTACCTTTTATTTTTATTTTATAAGCTTTCACTCGTTTGAGAGTGATTTTTTCTATTACGAATAAAACACACCGTTATATTTAAAAATGGTTTTAAAAGGAGATTAAAAGATTAAAAGAAAGGAAAAAAAACAACACTAATTTTTTTGTAGTGTGGTTGACAATCATAGGTAGAATGGTGAATATTGCACGTGTGTGATCACTTAATCAGCCTATGATAAACAGGTCATAAGCCCTGCAAATATTAAGATTTACCTATTTTTTTTGACATCACTACATCAAATGTCAAAAATATAAAAATAACTCTTAGTGGAGAAAACCCAAATTTGTGAATAGGTTTTTGGACACTCTCAAAATGTTGTGAATATATAGTGGACCTTGCATCTAAAATAATTAAAATCTAAATTTTGTAAAATTAAACAACCTTGTTTTAACCATTTTTTTACAAAGTGGTTAAAACAAAGTTGTTTAATTTATAAAGTTTATAAAATGTGCCACAAAATATCTGCCAAAAACATTCAAGAAAAAAAATCTAAATTATATAAATACTCGTATATAAGGTTTCAGAGCTTAAGAAAAACATTAAGGGGTAATGAAATAAAGAACGCAGATAGATACATAACTATGTAATTTTATAAAACTTTGCTTTCATTTTATAAGTAAGGATTAGAACAAACAAAAACAAAAGAAAAAGAGTGATTCTCTTTTTTTTTCATTGTATAAAAATTTATGTCAATTTTATTTATATTTTTAATATTTTAGCACTAATTATGTGGTTAGTCATTTTTACTGTATATAATGTTAGTATATAGTCACTCACCGAGATTATTCCCTACCGGTTTCGAGACGTGCCCGTCTCTTCTTCAGGACAATTATTACAGCAGCATGCTTGAAGTACAAAAAGTAACTGTCACCTATTTAAATATTTGTCAAATGATAACGCTTCGTTAATGTATATTTTACATCCATTGTTATCGATTTCGCTTTCAGCAAGAGGCTTAAATCACAAGTACTGGAGCTGTTTTTGACAGGAGCTGTCAAATTAGACGTTTAGGCTTCCATTGAAGTCGATCGAAGGTAAACCTTCCCACTGATCGATTCGGCTATATTTATTTATTCCGCTGTCTCTTTGATACAAACCAATGATGGAAGTGCCATTTACACCGTTCTCTTCATTCAGTAGTGATTACTTCTAAATGAAAGGGAAACATGACGCATAAGGAGAGATAACTAAATAACTAACTATCTAACCATCACACCGCTTCCCCGCAGGGGTAGGCAGAGAGAATAGACTGTCCTTGCAAACATTATTCGCCTCTTCCACGTTCATGCATCTCCTCATACATACCCGCCGATTGTTTCGACTTCTAACCTGACCGCTTTCAAGTATTTGGCATACTTGATCGTGCCAAGTTTTTCTCGGTCTTCCTCTGCTCCTTTTTCCGATAACATTTGCCTCATAAATTTGTTGTACCGTTCTTTCCTAACTCATTCATTCTACATGTCCAAACCAAGTAGAATAAAATTTGTATTCTAAGTGATTTTAATATATGATCGAGCTGTAGCTGATTCATTAGAACTTCTCCGCACAGCTTAGTGATTGGACTTGTGACCTTAGTCATAAATCACTGTTATAATTTGAAAGATTTATTATCAGTACATGAAAAAATTTCCATATTTCTGTTGATATGTTACTTAAATGATTCCAAGATTATTAATATAAAAAATTCTATATTAAAATAGCCATCATTCTATCTCCTATTTAAGTAATAATACTACTTTCTATTATTTGGCAGTCTGCCAAAGAATATGGAGATGCGGTTCTTTCAAAAGATGTGTTTTTTGTGGTTCTTTTTTTGTTAGAATACTGTCAAAAAACATATTTGAAACGTGCTTTATTGAACGAAAACATGTTAAAAGACGTCTTCCAGTACGAGTATGTAAAATAATTTAGGAAATATATTATATACAATACAATTCACAAAGGCCATTGATTAATAAAAAATCTTACTCAATTCAACCATAGATACTGACGAGAACTCACATTTGAAAAAGTTTTCAATTAAAGGATATACATACAAGTTCTAATTTTTTTATTATTGTGGTTATCAATCATGCATAGAATGGTGAATGTTACTCGAGTATAAAGTGATTACTTTAACTAGCCTATTGCAGTTCGTGACATCTGTAAATACCAAAACTTCCATATTCTTCTACGTCTACGTTAAAATGTCAATGGTAAAAAGGAGTTGTGAAGTAATGTTTAAATAAATTAAAGCACGATTTACGTTTCGAATTACGAGAGAAGATGAACATTGAAAGAAAAATCACCATCCGAAATTCGAGTAGTGTGGTTATCAATCAAGTAGTAAGTGATTACTTTAACTAGCCTATTTAAATATATGCAAGATACGAACCCCGGATTATTTTTACATACTGGTTAAAGCCTGGAAACATGATTCTCATTTTCTATGCAGCTTGGAGCTTTTATGCAATTGGACAAGTTATTTTGTTAAAAAACTCCTTTGTGGAGAATACTCAGATTTGGTAACAAGTATTTGAAAACACTCGAAATGTTGTGGAAATTTTCAATATTCTCTTCCACCTTTTTGTAACTGTAGACACGAAGAAACAAATATCTTTTAAATTTAAGTTTATTTGGTATATACCACTTTTTCTTAAAATCTATTGTAACACATGTTTCGATGCATTTCGTATAATTTTTACACAGAGTGTCGCAATAGATTTTAAGAAAAAGTGGCATTTCCTAAGTAAAACTTAATTTTAAATGTATATCTTTTACCACAAAGTGATTGCCGAATTAATTAATGAAAATATATTTTTTTTATTAATATTTTGTGGATTGGATGAAGCTGTTTCTAAAACGCAAGGATTAGAAATTAGTTTGGTTAGAGTGATTTATTTTTAATATTACAAAGATGAAGAGAATTTTAAGTCTGTATTAAATTCTTTTGATTCGTTTTGATTCACAGTGTACATTCTTTGAGCGTATTTCTCCGCTCCTAGAAATGGAAAACGTGAAATAAAAATCCTTATCATTATGTTCCAACAGCCGGCGTGGCTTCCTCCTCCATTGTTACCGCAGATGTGACGATTCCCCCCGTTTTGTGATGCATTTCCGGACCGGAACTGAGATAGTGGAACTCGCTTCCACTCAAAATTCGATACAAAAAGCGAAAGTGCGAACACATCCTGAAATGTGAAATTCAGCTACAATCAAAATATAAGAAAAATGTCTTATATCGCTTTCGGTATATCTGAAAATTCACATATTCAAAGTGTCTGTAGAATTCACTGACTTAATATACAATATCATTTAAAATACGCAAACCATTAATAATTTTGCCTACTTTTGCATTAATACCATTATCTTAAAAATGATCACGTAAGCTAACCAATGTTTGGTTTTTAGCCCCGTGAAGGCTATTTTTTAAAACACTTTTTAAAGGGCTAGCCTGCGTGATTGTTAGTTAGTAAGTTATAATGTAATATATATATATATATATATATATATATATATATATATATATATATATATATATATATATATATATATATATATATATATATATATATATATATATATATATATATATATATATTAATCTTACACTCAATATTTTGTACTAATCTTTATGTTTCTGTGGTCAACTATAATTGGCTTGTATAATGAATATTTTTAATGTTTTGTTTTACATATGTATGTTTCTGTTGCTAACCCAAATATTAAAAAAATAATATACATGTTACGATTAATTTTTTAATACACTTTATGTTTTATATAGGATCTGTACTAAGTAAATGCGAAGTACAACAAAATTTTGCCAGATAAGAATAGGTTACGTTAGATCAAAACATCTTAAAATAGATGTCCACAAAAACAGAGTGGATATTTTGTTATTAAACGACTTCAAAATATTTTTTACCTGTAAAATACAGTAGATTTGTAATTAAATATCTATTAAATAAGTTTAACTATAATTATAATTTCAACTGGTTTTTAAGCAAACGTATTTTACTTCAAAACTAATTAATATTGAAATCTAGTTTTCAGGAGAAAAATTGATTATTAATCTCGTTTTCAGTCTCGTCTAATTGAACACTCTACCCAAATCCACGTCTCGCTGAGTGTGTTCGCAGAGGCAGTAATTTATAGGGCGAGTTATACTCAAGGTTTTGTCGTTTCACCCTAAACCCTTAAATTTTCCATATTGCGTATAGCAGATATAATAAATTATTAATATTGGTCGGGGTAGGTTCGCACGCGCTCCAACCTACATTCTGTGCGGAGTTACGATACCAAAGGGTCGTGTTTTAGTATTTGAAATGGCCAACTTAATCCTCTGCTTAATGGTACGTACAAATAGGGAAATAGGGTAGTTTTCCCTAACTAGGGATATTGATTTAATATTTACAACTCGTAATCTCTTTTCCGCAACAGTGTCTGGCCGAATTGTTGTATTTTTAAGGAAACATTGCCCTAAAAATATCCCAATGTGATTTGGGCGACCCGGCAAAACCTCTTAAGATTAATCGGACGTGGATTTACAAAAGTCGTCAAGTATGGTGGTCCTCAACCTTTTTATCGCGCGGAACGGTGTACGTTTGACCCACTGAGGGACGACCACGTTAATTGATGTTATTTTTTATTAAACATTCACCAATCTACCTATGAGTGACAACCAAACTACTCAAACTCTTGGAACTTCTAGATATATTGACTCGATATATTCTAGATAAGTAAACACATATTTGAAACACAGTTTTCGACTTCACTAGAACTTCACTAGAGACTTCGATGGTGGGATGATAGAAGCTTTTTTATAAAGCTGAAACTCTTGCATTAGTACATGATGTCCGAATTCTGGATTATTTTCACTTATTTGAGAAACGCTACAAAATATATATATTTTTTACTTTAGCTTGTAATTCATCAAGTAAACTTATTGAAAACATTTTGAGTGTGTCCAAACACTTGTTCACAAATCTTGATTTTCTCTAATAAGGAGTAATTTTTTTAGATTTTTGATTGAATTGTTTATAAACATGCCTAAATAAAATACAGTCGTGAAAAACATAATACAAAATGATTTTACATTAGAACACACTAGAACGCTAAACGAATAAGTTTGTTTGTTCGCATTGAGACGATGAAATGACATCCGAAGTGTATTGCTTGTGTCCTGTTTATTCTGTTATTTTGTTTTGATTGCATTTACTGATAGAAGTTCATCTTTAAACAGACAGGATGTCTAAATTGGCAATAGGTTATATTTTTAACGTAATTTTGATTTATAAGCAGGGCTTGGGCGTCTCAGTACCGTTTGATCCATGGACCGGTACCGGTCCACAGCCCAAGGGTTGAGGACCACTGGTCTAGTCCACATCCGTTGGAAGGCGTTTTCCCGAAAGAAATTATTAAACATTTCTCTAGGTAGAAAAACTTCAAATTGGAAGGTAGTTTTCAAATTTGGACGTAAATTGAGTTTAAGTAAAGCGTCCCTAAATTTCAAGTATAGACCTTTGGGTGTTGAACTTGGTGCACGTGTGAAAATAGTTAAATATTAAAAAAAAATCTGGTTTAAGTATTTTTTTAGGTGGATATATAGGTTATATGATACATCGATTAAGTTATTGACTGTCAAGATTTAATTAAAATCTCAGCAAAGATGGAGAAGTGTGTTGATATTAGAATATGTCCTGTACAGGTATATTTCCAGTCTTCTTTATAAATTAAAACAACCATAAAGTTTTTCATTTTCATTTCATTTGACCAGGGATCGAGTTTAATCATCATCAGACTGGTGATGTTAGTAATGACAAAACCCGGTCAATGATATTAAAAAAATGACGTAAAAAACACTATATAGTTGATGATAAAACAATTAATTTTATTTCATTATAATAAATGAATAAATTATAATATATTACAATAAACTATAAATTATATAAAATTAAGTTTCAGTCAGAAAAATCAGCACAAAAATAAAAAAATATACTTTTTGTCAATCTAGGTATTTACAAGGATTGTATTTTATCTTTGAGTAGTGTAAATGATCATTTTATATAATTTCATTAATTGATTCGGCAGTCACTTCGTGGTAAAATCTATCCATTTTTAATTAATGTTTTACTAAGTAAATACCACTATTTGTTAAAATCTACTGTGACACGTGTTTTGATGCATTTGAAAATAATGCGGAATGCATCGAAACACGTGTCACAGTAGATTTTAAGAAATAGTTAGTTACTAAGTGAATCATTTTTTTAATATAGTACCATGAAACATTAACAGTCTTACCCATGATTGCCGATGACATAATTAAAAATTTTAAAACATGCATCCATGTTGTAAGTAAAACCATATTTTGTTGATGTTGTTTTTATCAAATTTGTTTTATTTTATTATCTTGTGTATGTTTTATATGTCTGATTTCCTTCTGCCTAACTACGTCATTAGTTTCGGATACGACCTTGCCAATGGTCCTGAATCCTGAATAATGTTTTCATGGCCTCTCATAATTTGAATAATGCCCACCCCTTCGACGTTCTTTGGATATACGGATATCCGTTTTAAGGATCAAATTCTATACAAAAATATAGAATATTACCCTTAACTACCGATATAATTTTTTTCGAGCAATATTTGGTTCTAATACCCTGATTAATTAAATTGGAAAAAGGGTTAGTATCATCACATTTTTTAAGATTAGAGTATTTTTTTCTCATAATAACAACAAAATTAGTATTGTAAGGATTCGTCTTCAAACCCTTATCCGCACCCTATGGTGCATAACTACTGCATCATATAAACCCAGTGTTATTTTGATCGTTAACACATGAAGGAAAGGTGATAAGTCCTTCGCTTCAGGCACCAGTCCAGGGTTATGTTGAATAAATATTAGAGTGAAAAAATCACTCATATTATTTACCCCCCCTGGGAATCACACCGGGGACCTATTGTACGGTAGCCGAGCGTGCTGACTATTTATCTTTGGAAGAGGACAAAAAAATTAAAGATTAAACTGTCAATTTAAATAAATTATAATTCTTGAGAATTAAACAACTTTACGCTACAACGATCTTTAAATAGACATTTAAAATATATTTTCACCTCTAATACACATAAATCATCAGTAAAACACTTGTTCTTTGACTATATTCATAGAACCACAAGATCAAAAACAAAGTGATAATTCAAACGAAAGTATACAGATACGTTTGGTAAATAAACTTAGAGTGTTATTCAATAAAACTCTACCTACTCCCATTATCCATGATACCATTAAACAATGGAACCTTTAATAAAATAGCTATTAATAATTGGATAAGAGATTTGTAGGATACAATTTAGATCGTATAATAGGCCATATCATCTATAGTTGCATGGTTCAATAAAATAAATAATGATATACATGCCATCGGCACTCAAAAACCCACTGAGGATGGATACAGTATTGTAAAATATTAATAGTAAATAGGTGTGTGATAAAATAAATAAATAAAAATATTACAAATTTATAAATAAAAACTTTGACAATTATAGTAGCAAGACCTCAGCTAGCTGTTTAGTTACTCTAATATTACAACATTCCAAGTGTGTCCAAATACTTGTTCACAAAATCTGGATTATTACCAATTACAGGAGTTATTTTCATATTATTTTTTCACATCTTATCAAAGATGAAGAATAATTAGACTTCCTTATTCTTCTTCATCTTTGATGAAACGTCAAAAAAAATACTCTAATATTAAATTACAAAATCTGTCGAATTAAACTGACTATCAATTTTGAATATCTCACCTAGACAGACAAGGCATACTTGAAGCATCAACTGATGCACCCATTACACATGTCAATATGTCAACTAGACAGTCATGGACGTTAACATAGTCAACTAGACACACTCGACTTCGACATACTTTATGGCAATTTGACGTTGTCAAAATAGATAGTTAATTTTAATATTAAAGAAAATTTATGGTCATTTAGAATTACAAGAATATTTTCAAAACCCTTATCCGCACCTCAATGGTGCATAGGGCACTATATCATATAAACGCAGTATTATCTTGATCGTTAACACATGAAGGAAAGGTGATCAGCTCTCCGCTTCAGGTACCAATACAGGGTAATATTGAATAAGTATTAGAGTGAAATAACACATAAATTTATTCGACCCCCCCCCGCAGGGAATCGAACCCGGGACCTCCAGAACGGTAGCCGAGCGTGCTGACCGCGGACTGACATGCGGACGCGGACAATTATTATTGCAGCTATAACTGATATATTACACAGTTTTACTTTTGATTTTATTAACTGATTTTAAAATATAAAAAAAATTAATATTATAACAAATGCTAATTTATTGTACTTCAACATACATTCTTTTTAAATCTCTCTATGAGAGAACCTTTCTCCAAAAACTAGAAATGTTTATTTAAAATAAAAATTATGGTAACTGATCCCTTACAAAGTCAATTTAATCATTAGTATCTTTGAAGTGTAACAAAGTAAATGCTATCAAAAGAAGTCATATTAAAATGTTTCAAACATACATTTTATATAAGGTTTTAGTTAAACTCTGTGTTTGTTTTAAAAAGCATACTTAGATGCATACAACGGTGTTAGTTTCAGATGAAATCATGAAAGCCTTCAACCGTATTGCAGTTGAAATTTTAACAATATTTTGAAGTTTTTTAGAGAGGATTCAAAACGCATTTAATGTTTCGAAATAGAGCTTATTTTTTAAACTTTATTTTTAATTGACAGACAGTAAATTTGCTTCTGACAAAATCTTGTTGACTATTCCTATCTAAAAAGGCTGAGACACAAATGGCTTCTGTTCAGAAGATGCATTTAAAGCACTTACTTTTAGAAATCTATCAAAAGCTTGTGTCTATTATCTAAATCCATTTTTTATGATCATTTCTTGATAGAACTGCATTTTATAAAATAAAATAATAACTAAATATGTAGTTTTTTCCATATTATTTCCATATTCCATAAGAACATGAATGAAAAAAGTTATTGTACTCTTTTATTTTCTATTTCGCATACAATTGAGTACAACAACATTTTGAGTGTGTCCATATACTTGTTCACAAATTTGGATTATCTCCAATTAAGGGAGTTATTTTTCATTTTATTATTTTGGCATCTCATCAAAGATGAAGAAGAATATGGAAGTCTGGGCATTTACGGGGCTGACGACCGTCAAAGGTTAGTGATGACCTATGACAGTCGTCAGCCCCGTAAATGCCCAGACTTCCATATTCTTCATCTTTGATAAGATGTCAAAATAATAATACAATTTTATTGTTGTTGAGTAAAATGTTTTAAATTGTGATACTTAAATAATGCATTTTAGAACAGGCGTAGTCGGGTAGACGCTCGACTGCTAACTGACGTCACGGGTTCGATTCCCGTCAATTGCAAAATTTATTCATGACACAATTATTTTCAATTTGTGTGTGATGTACAACATTTTGAGTGTGTCCAAATACTTGTACACAAAATCTGGATTTTCTCCAATTACAGTAGTTATTTTCATATTATTTTTTGACATATCATCAATAGATGTCTCTAGTGATTCAAGAACAAGGTTTCTAAATTGGTTCATATATATATACAGAACTTCCAAGAATTTGAGTAGTGTGGTTGTCAATAATGGGTAGAATTTGTGAATGTTACACGTGTGTAAAGTGATCACTTAAACCAGCCTAAGACGGTCGTCAGCCCCGTAAATGCCCAGACTTCCATATTCTTCTTCATCTTGATGAGATGTCAAAAATTAATATGTATTTTTTACATTTACCTTCCCTATCCTCACCACCCTACCTGCAGACAAGCCTCTAAAATAGAAGCTTTGCGGGTTATTCCTTTTTTTAAGACAAACTTTTACCATGTAATTTGCAGTTGTGTACATAAATAGGTAATTGAATATTTATATTTTGCCAAAATAGGTATAAAAAAAGGTATAGTAGACGAATGATGGTGTTTTCTACTGCATAGTATTTCCCCCTGTTTTATAAATGTCCTTATTATGCTCACATAATAATATTTTCCCGTTACGTAAAAGTTGAGTAAATAATGAAGAGGACAAAACGCAGACCCTTGGGGAGACCCAGAACTCAAAGAGGAATGAAATATACATACATGTCTTCATATGTGTTTGCTTACTTTCAAAACCCGCCAGATCCAATTTTATAAGATTTTAAAATAAATATTCCATCGGAATACAAACAGCGGGTTTTATTGTTTAAAATATTTATACACTTGAAAACCCTTATAAAAAATAATTAAAAACAGCGTTGTATTTCAAATTCCCCTATATTCATGAAACTTGCCTTCTGACCCATATCGTCCAATGAGAGAAGGGATAGGTCAAAAATTGGTTTGTGTTTCGTGTTTTTTTTTTAAATACTGAAAAAAAATGGGAAAATTCTCTATTTCATAATATTTCATCTAAGGATGGACAAATCTTTTAAACATATATGTTACCCAGAGAATTTAGCATTTTTGGAAAATCGACTAACATGGATCTGGCGGATTTTGAAAGTAGGCGACACATATAATATATTCTTTAGGCAGAGTTCACACTGCTACGGAATGAATTATTTAAAGTTAATAAACGTGGTTTTTCACTTACCGCTTATTGCGCTTACCAACTTTAAACTAACTAACTAACTAACTAACCATCATGCTGCTTCTCCGTAGGGGTAGGCAGAGAGAATAGAATGCTATATCACCCCGTTTTTGCGAAAATCTTCTTCGCCTCTTCTAAATTCATGCATCTTCTCATTATTTTGACTTCTGACTCTGCTTACAAACTTTAATTTACAGTTATATATTATATATCTTTTTTATATCATAAACTTAATAGAATTAGCGCTGAGATCACTTTCATTGTAAAAAGTGTAAAAAAAAACTGTTTTCTTTTTACCGTTTGAGTATTATATTATCACGACAAGTTTCGGAAGCTAGAGATGCTTCGATTTACGGGTTTGAATATATATTAAATAGTTTCTATACTTCCCTAAAGGTCTGCGTTTTGTCCTCTTCATTATTTACTCAACTTTTACGCAAGGGATAGTATAATTATGTGAGTATAAAAAGTAAAATTTATAAAACAAGAGAAAATATAACAAAGTAAAATCATTCGTCTCCTATACCATTTCAAAATTCAAAATTATACATAGTAAAATGTCAAAATTCAACTACCTTTTAATATACATAACTGCAAATATCATGATAAAAGCTCGTCCAAAAATGCAGAATTTCAGAATAACGAATAACAATCTTTTTTCATTTAAAAAGAAAAATGATACATGTAACATATTAAGTTTGAAAACACCTTTAAAATTGACATCTAATCCATAGGGTAAATAATCCAGTAACTGATATGGTAATTTTATTAATATTGATAATAGATGAAATCGATTTTATAATGATTAAGGAAACACTTGTTTTTATGCCACTTGATTTTATTAATGACTACTAGTTTAGCTTCCGAAACTAGTAGTCATTAATAAACTTAAGTGGCATAAAAACAAGTGTTTTCTTCACCATTTCAACATGTCTAACCACAAAGTAAATGCCGAAACAATCAATAGAAATTAATTTTATTTTACAACATTTTGAGTGTGTCTCCGTGGATTATCTCCAATTATGAGTTATTTTTCATATCACTTTTTGACATCTCAACATAGATGAAAAAGACTTCCATATTCTTCTTCATCTATGTTGAAATGTCAAAAAATAATATAGCAAAGTGTGAACATAGCCTAACGGAAAGAAAACTAAAACTTTATGCAGTACATACGAGTATAGTATACATATACATATCCCTGAAGCGGTCTGCGAATACTGGAGCAAAGGAACGCATCGCTATGTGGAACAATTCGCATAATATGATATTACGGTTTTTTGTTTCGCCTGGAAAAGTGTCTGTAAAGCAATATCTTTAGTGCCGGTTCCGCCGCGCGCCGTTAGGGGAGGAGATCGCTAACAGTGAATAGGGCAGGGATAGCGAACCTTTTTGAGCCTGAATGTCATTTTTTTTAAAGTAATAATATTTATGTTTTGTACTGACATTTCTTGGATGAACTGCATTTTATAGAATAATATAACAACTATGTAATTTTTTCTACATTAATTTTATTTGACCAGCAACCGGGTTTTGTCGTGACCAACATCTTCAGACTGGTGTGAGGTTAGACAAAATTCTTTGTTATATATACAACACGGCGGGGGTTAAAAAACATGATTTCATATATTGTTGTGTGTTATCGCCTTCGTTGTCGTCCCCGTCTCACAATATCTTTGGTCTGGCAAAATAAAATAAATAAATAAAAAAATATTGAAATTGCAGTACCTTTAAAACTTCATTGTAAGTGAGATTTTTGTTTTTGGTTTCTAGATGCCATTTTTTATATATCGCGTTCATAGCTTGTAGCTTTAAATAGAATATAAGCAGCAGTACTTTTGTCTATAAGTATACATCTTATTTCTGATATGATAAAGTTTTGATTTTTCTGCCATCACTTTTATTTTTTTCTCTCAATACGAGTGCCATGCAAAATCGTCTCGCGTGCCATAGGTTCAGCATCCCTGAAATAGGGGATGGTGATGGGGTTCTGTTTTCTGTACACGTTTATGCGGGGAGATAGAACTTTAGGTTAAAAAAGGTCTGATAACGTGTCCCAAAAGACTTCTCTTTTTACGTGTTTTAAATTAAGTCAACTGAAAGTTGCAGTAGCCTTAAATTTGTAATCGTAGGTGGTATCATGATAGGAATTTTAAATTGAATTATCTTAATTACATTTTTAAAGCCTAAGACAGAATAAGGAATGCCAGGATAAAGAAAATATGCGAGATCGAAGATGTGGTTAGGTGGAGAAGGAAACGAAGGAGATAATTTATATGCACATGTGAGGAGAATGGAACTATCTAGACTCCCCCATATTGCACTGTGCGGCCAACCCCACGGTAGACGACTCCCGGGCAGATCACCAAAGAGATGGATCGACAGCTGGGAATCGACATTGCAGGAGGCTAATCCCTCTTAAAATAGGCCACAAAGCCATCAAGAAGAAGGGAAGAACATTATTACAATGATAATGAACTATCATCAGCTGATTAATACGATGTGGCTTGATTTAACATCAATACAATTTAATTGAAGGAACTTTTTTATATAATATAAAACATTTAATCGCTTGTTTACGCTTAAGTTAGAAGCAGCACCTAATGATATATTTAAGAAGCAAAAAGCTGAGCTTTTGTTTTATTGTATAATATGATTTTTCCGAATCATTAATACAAATCTCCCAGCGCTCCCCCAGACGAATGTGAAAACAGAATTAAAAACAAATACATAAGAAAAGAATGTAAGGTTGAACAAGGAATAATTGAAAAGATTAGGAAGAGTTCTTTTCGGTGGTATGGACATGTGGAGCGAATGGATAACGAGAGAATGACTACGAAAATATATGTGGCGAATGTGAGAGGGAAAACAGAAAGAGGACGACTTGGTAAGACTTGGTAAGACAAAAGACTTGGTAAGATCAGATCAATCAGAACCTAAAATCTGGCGATGATCTTAAGACAATACCGAAAGAAAAAATATAACAAAGGTGTGAAAGAAAAATGCTAAGAAGTTTTTATTGCAATTAATCAGCACTATCAAATTTTCAAAGTTGAAATTTTTTTCAAATTAACTTAATAATGTATACATTTTTGCCAATGCTAAAATTCAAGTATTTTTCTTTTCCTTTTTAAAACTTTTAAAAAATAAATTTAATAAAATAAGCAGCCAGTAATATAAAATCAACACGAATTAAAAGGAAAAGAAAGTTAATTAAAAATTCAAATAAACTTTGTTTAAAATATGATTTATTGAACCGAAGAAACAACAAAAGATTCTCTACGGATTGAATTAAAATGTCTGTATTTAACTAGGGAAAGTTGAAGATTCAAACAATGTTGTTTTATCAAATAACGTAGCGCCATGTTGAAAGCGAAAACGTTATTTAAACTTAATATTTATATTTAAAATTCGGTGTAATACTTTCGTCTGTAATTGTTCAATATAAAAAATTACCTTTTTCTACCAAACCTACTAACCCTACTAACCTACTGCCATAAATTTGATTATTTTATCACAAAGTTTAAATTTGAATAAATATTGATAAAGGACCTGCTGCCTCTAAACCGCCATTTTAATGAGTTTTATGTATTTTTATATTTACATATCTTAAAAAAACAAAACAAGTATTGCAACTACAGATATATCCTTTTGCTAAATTATGGAATACACTATTTTAGACATTTTGTGGAGCAAACTTAGCAAATGATGAATGATGGAATATATACCTACCCGTGCTTGTTAGTACATGTGAGAGTGAGGTGCTACTAAAAAGTAAAATATCCTAGTTTAAAGTATATATCAACAATCAAAAAGTGCTTCGGCAGTAAGTGGAGAAGTTGTTTGCTAGTTTTATGTATAGTGCAACACTTATGGTGATCCATTTCTCACTTAAATTCAACATAAAACATTGTTTGTGAACACTTGTTTTTATTGTTACATGTTTAAACTAAAGTGACGTTTAACTCTTGTTGGTTGAAACTTACCATAACTAATAAACAACACATAAACAATAAACTATAAAAACATAAACAGTAAAAACAATACATAAACAATAAAATTTAAAAACAATATTAAATAATGGCTCATAGCAGAAAAGAATTCATGAAGACTCGAGCCTCAGAGAAAGCTTCGGCGCTGTCACCTCAACCTTTCTCAGCAGGTGTCGATGTGGCCAACGCTATTACCTCAATGCAGGTGGAACTAAAGAGAATAGGAGATGGATATGAAGAATTGAAGAACAACCTCGCACAAGAATCTAATAAATGGATTGCTTTTAGAGAATTGTTCGATGATTTGCGGAGCTTTATCAAAAACGAGCTGCAATCTTTCGAGAACCGCATTTCTTCCCTCGAAAAACTTGCCTCAGAAAAATCAGCTAAATTAAATAACACAAAAATTTTAGAAAAAGAAATCTGCTCCTTGAAAGAAAATGTCCACCTTCTTCAATCTGAACAACGGCAGCAAAATCAAAAAACGAGACTCCAAAATATCGAAATTATGGGTATGCCAGAATTAAAGAATGAAAACCTGGCAGATATAATAATAAAAATTGCAAAGCATGCTGATACACCAATATTGATCTCGGATATAGAATTTGCAACTCGTGTGCAGCCCATGGTCTCCGTCACTGGCCGGCCGCGCAACATTATAGCCAAGTTACGCACTGGGTTTCTTAAGGACAGCATATTATCCGGCCTGCGCAGATCACGAGGCGTTACCACAAACGATATAGGATTATCGGGTACTTCTAAACGACTGTTCGTCAACGAGCACCTGATACCTGAACATAAAATTCTATATAAATCCTGCAGGACGCTCGCGAGAGAGAAAGGATACTCCTATATATGGACAAAAAACTGTCGTATCTATGCAAGAAAATGCGACAAATCAGGCCTTATATCAATAACTTCAAAAGAGGATCTCAAGAAAATTACATAGCGATTACTGCCTTCCCACTCCTACAAACTCTAATTTATTCCTTACACACTTACACACTCTTACACATACAGAATCTTATTCCATATAAATACATCACACAACACACCTTATTCATATATCTTACAATGCTTGGTGCTCAAAAGCTTACAACGATTGTAATGGCAGCTCTGTGCTGGCTCTCCATCGGAGGCTCCCAAAAGATCAATATTTTATCACAATCATACCTCTCAATTAATTTCATTAATATTTTCAGTGTGTCAAACAGCAATTATGGCTGCAAGCAATCTTAAAATCTATCACGCCTTAAGTATATATTATCAAAATGTACGTGGTTTGAGAACCAAACTTCTTGAATTTTCACAAAATGTACTTAATAATGACTACGACATTATTGCGGTCACAGAGAGCTGGCTTACTGATAGTATATCTGATTCCGAAATAATAGACGAACGCTATGATCTGTTTCGTTGTGACCGTGATAAGACTGTAACTGGACATTCTCGTGGAGGTGGGGTCTTCATTGCAGTGCGACGTACACTTCGTGCCCAAATTAACGTTAACTTGAAGTGCGAGGCTGAATGCACTTGGATAACCATTCCTTCGGATAACTTTAACCATAATAGTCAACTTCACATATCATGTAGTTATATACCTGGAGGTCCCACACATGCTTCTCAGTTACATAGTTTATGTGATTTGGTGGGCCAGCTCTCTGTAGACAAACCCAATGATCGGTTCTTGGTGATGGGAGATTTCAATTTACCACATATTGTCTGGGAACAAGATCCTGTCGCGTTATCCCTTATACCGCACGCTATAGGTAGTGCAGATTGTATACTGAGTGAGTGCATGTCATTGTCTGGTTTGCATCAGTACAATAGCATAGTGAACTCAAATGGCAGGATTCTTGACTTAATGCTTAGCAACACGGAATTGAAAGTACATCGTAGTGATTTCACTTTTGTGAAGGAGGATTGTCATCATCCGGCACTAGCTGTGGAATTGAGTACACCAGTCACCCGATCTCTTCCCGAAGTGGGACGTGTTACGTACAACTTTAGACGCGCGCAATATGAATCTATTAACAATTCTCTGTCAACTATAAACTGGGAACATAAATTTACCAATTGTGAATGTGTAAACTCAGCAGTTGCAGAATTTTATTTGGTAATAAATAATGTTCTGGATGAATTTGCACCATCTAAAACTGTAAAAAACAACTCATATCCGCGTTGGTATAGTTTTTCGCTCATAAAAATAATCAAAGAAAAATCAAAATATCAAAATAAGTGGAAAAAATTCAATAATCCACGTGACTATGATACATTTGTTTTGCTTCGGGCCAGACAAAAAAAAGTACAAAAAGAGTGTTTTCGTAAATTCATAATTGATTGTGAAAAAGCCATTATTGGCGACCCAAAATCATTCTGGTCTTATATCAAGGGTAAACGTAACTCTAATAACATTCCATTGAATATGCAGTATCAAAACCATATATCTAACAATGCCCAGGAAGTAGTTGACAACTTCTCAAGATATTTTAATTCAGTCTATACCCAAAGTAACTCGGTCGATAAGGCCTCTACTGATTCTACATTCTCTGAGCGTTTATGTAATGTTAAATCATCAATCTATGCCTCTCCTGATGACGTACTCAAAATTATTACTGAATTGGATGCTAGCAAAGGTGCTGGAAGTGATGATACTCCGCCTTTATTTGTTGTTAAATGTGCAAGTCAACTCGCTTTACCTCTTTCCATCTTGTTCAATCGCTCAATAAAAGATGGAGTCTTTCCTGATACCTGGAAGAGAGCACTCATCATCCCTATACATAAAAGTGGTGCCAAAAATAAAGTCGAAAATTATAGACCTGTCTCAATCTTACCAGTATTTGGTAAAATTTTTGAATTGCTTGTTTACAATCACTTATTATCTGAAGTTGCTTTACACATTCCAAATGAGCAACACGGTTTTATGCGCAAAAGATCCGTAGTCTCTAACTTAGCCCTGTTCACGACAGATATTACTGAATATATGGCCGGAGGATTGCAAGCTGACGTGATATACACGGATTATTCTAAGGCATTTGACCGTGTTGATCATTTGTTAATTATAAAAAAATTGAAAGGAATTGGTATATGTAATGATCTTTTAGGTTGGTTAAGGTCTTATATAAGCAATAGAAGTCAAGCAGTCGTAGTTGGGGGTCATACTTCTGAGTTTTCATTGCTTCCTTCAGGCGTCCCCCAAGGTAGCCACCTAGGGCCACTTCTATTTAATATTTATGTACATGACATAGGTAATTGTTTTATTAACTGTAAATTCATAATGTATGCTGACGATATGAAGGTGTACTTAAACATTCGAGATACTAATGACTGTCATAGAATGCAAGAAGATCTAAATAGATTATCCGTGTACTGTAAAAATAATATGTTATCTCTTAATCCGGATAAATGTTTAAAGATTTCATTCAACAGAAAAAAAAACGCTATCAGTTACAATTACAACTTAAATAATACTAATATTAAATCTGTTTCAACAATTCGCGATCTAGGTGTAATACTCGATGAAAAATTAACTTTTAATCATCACATTGAGAGCATAACCGACAAAGCACTCAGAACACTTGGATTTTTATTACGCACAATTAAACCTTTTAATAAAACGATCACTCTTAAAACGGTATATTTTTCTTACGTGCGTAGTTTACTTGAATTTTCGTCGCCAATTTGGTCTCCTTCTCATAAAAATCACTCGGATAAAATTGAAAGAATACAAAAAAAATTCGTAAAAATCTTAAATCGGAAAGAACATATTTTTTTTGCCAACTACCGCGAAGCGTGCTCATTCCATAAAATCCAAACTCTTGCTGATAGACGTACGATAGCTGATATGGTTTTACTAGCTAATATCCTTTCTGATAATATAGATTCACCAGAACTGGTTACCCGCATCCATTTTAGGGTACCGCAAAGGCAAACGCGTTATAATCAACTTTTTCAAGTCCCTAAATGTAACACTGATTTTGCCAGAAATACTACAATTAACCGCATTATGGATACTTATAATAAAATGTTTAATGACGTAGATATATTTGGGAAAAGCACTAATTCCATAAAAAATGACATAAGCAGGAAATTAGGTGAATGATTGATCGTTGCCGTTTGTTCAACAAGCCAACTGTTTAAATAGGTACTACACACACACACACACACACACACACACACACACACACACACACACACACACACACACACACACACACACAAACACAAACACAAACACACACACACACACACTCACTCACCCCAACCAACATAAGAATAGCATTATCGGAGGATTTTTTGTAATTGGCCATAGTTTGGTTAATTAATGTTGTATAATATATTGTTTTGGCTGTAAAAATCCCAAATAAAATAAAATAAAATAAAATAAAATAAAAATAAAATGAAGATTTTTAACAGATATACCCCTTTGCCATCACACTACCCATATATATATATATATATATATATATATATATATATATATATATATATATATATATATATATATATATATATATATATATATATATATATATATATATATATATATATATATATATATATATATATATATATATATATATATGGGTAGTGTGAGTAGATATATTAAATTCTCAATTACAGAAATCCCTGTAAAACCCGCAACTGAAAACGACTTGGAAATAAATAAAGACTCAAATTATCATCTTCCAAATTTTAATTGCTCGGAAACGGGACACCCTTGCGAAAAAGGCAAAAAGAGATCTTATGACCTTTGAATTTATAAAAATAACATTCCGACCCCTTTCGGCCTTACAAATCTCTAACTGGGGGCAACTTTCGCCATTAAGAGGGTGTCGTCCAAATTGGAGGCCCGAATATTTAAACTCCCTGGCGACCCGAGGGCAATCGGAAACACTCCCCGAATGATCGCATTTTTTGTATTTGAATAAAAAGGGTTGTTTTCCATTGGCCGCTGGAAACTTTGACGGATTTCAAATAATTGGCATGAAAATTTCCATGAAATTTATCTACCAGTTTTTATGATTTAATAAAAAAAATTCTGCACCACTTAATTGAAAATAAACATTTTGACCCGTGATACAAATTGACGTTTAAACATATATGGTATACAGCAGGACCTTTACAACCCGAACGCAGAATATTTACCCTCCATTCGGACTAGTGGTGAGTTCTGATTACAGTGCATAGAATCCGTAGGGTATTTTAATCAAATAAAACAAATATGTACTATGACATTTAAAATTTATTTATGCAACTTTTTAAAAGAAATAAAATATTTTAGTTTGTCTAGATTTATTAAGCATCTTCTCTGGCAGAAGAATATTCTCTCTCTCACACACGCACACAAAACACATATATATATATATATATATATATATATATATATATATATATATATATATATATATATATATATATATATATATATATATATATATATATATATATATATATATATATATATATATATATATATATATATATATATATATATATATATATATATATATATATATATATATATATATATATATATATATATATATATATATATATATATATATATATATAAACACTTAAAAACATACATATTTTGGAAATTCAACCGTAGGCGTAAATTCACGAGGCGATTTATCAGCGTGAAGTTAAGTTAACCCTGTTAGGTGTAACGTGTAACCCCAAGTTTAAATTAAAATATCCTGTCCTGCTGGTTTTAGCCGGTTTCAGTTTCCGCAGATATCCGGCTGGCATAACTTAACCTTACGTATACAATATACATATACTACGGTATGGTGTTAAAAGAATGAATTTTAAACTGGAAAAAATAGGCATAGAATGAGATAAAATGAGCAAAATTAAATCGTTTGTTTTATTAATACTTAGTGAAGTGTATTAATTTTTAATCAATGTTTTACTTAGTAAATACCACTATTTTTTAAAATCTACTGTAACACGTATTTCGATGTAGTCCGGATCATTTTCAAACACCGTGTTTGAAAATGATGCCGACTGCATCGAAAAACGTGTCACAGTAGATTTTAAGAAATAGTTGTATTTACTAAGTAAAACATCAATCAAAAACAACATTGGTGAATAAATAGTAAGATTAAAAATTATAAATACTAATCTGACCTCAAAATTTTAGGTCTCTTTTTTGGAAACTAGTAACGAGTAACAGAGTAACTAGTATTATGATCTGTTAAAAAAAGAAATGTTTAGTGGTATTTACTAAGTAAAACATTGCAATGATTAAAGAAAACACTTGTTTTTTACCACTTGAGTTTTATTATAGACTACATGTTTCAGAAGTTAAACTTCCATCATGCAGGTCTGTAAAATAACTGAATGATGGAAGTTTAACTTCTGAAACATGAAGTCTATAATAAAACTCAAGTGGTAAAAAACAAGTGTTTTCTTTAATCATTGCAACATGTCTTACCACAAAGCTAATGCCGAAACAATAAATAAAAGTAAAACATTTATTAAAAATAGATAGATTTTACCACAAAGTGACTGCCGAATCAATAAATGAAATAAGTGTTTTTATTATGAATAATTTATTCAAGAAATTTATTAAAACACCGAACTATTCATGGGATAAATACCAAATGTAAGGTTTTATGCAATAAAAGTATTGTGATTTAATTCTGGTTAATTAATCTAGAGTTTTCTCTCTGCAGTAATTCCAGCGTTCTTTCTTCTAAGCCTGACTTTTGAGTTTCATCTTCTTTTCTTTCTCTTTCTTTGTCGAGAAAACCACAGAAAACTCATTAGGATAAGACAGACGGTCTGTAAGATTAAGTTATTTTTTCATTTTTAAATAATTTCTACCAACATTTGTTGGGGAAACTGCATTTTATATAAGTAATTAAACACCGACTGAGAGCCGTTTCCACTCAATTAATTTTAGCAGTAACTGGGTTTCACCGTTACCGACATCGTCATACTAATTTGGCCAGTCTGCTAATAAAACCTTGTCAATGGAAGAAAGCTATGGATTTTGAATATCTTGTGTTTATATGTAAAATAAAGTTCCACCAAGAAAGATCATCTGATTATGATAATGACAAAACACGATCATTAATAAAAATAATTACGTGGAAAAAAATGTGATATTTAAAAAAAAATGCCCATAAAATATACGATATACTTCTTTTCATCTCCCCAATAGATGTCTCTGAACAAGTGAAGTTCTAGTGATTCAAGAACAATGTTTCAAAATTGGTTCATATATATAGTACTTCCAAGAATTTGAGTAGTGTGGTTGTCAGTAATGGGTAGAATTGGTGAATGTTACACGTGTGTAAAGTGATCACTCAAACCAGCCTATGACGGTCGTCAGCCCCGTAAATGCCCAGACTTCCATATTCTTCTTTATCTTTGAGGAGATGTCAAAAAAGAATATAATATTTAGTATATTTAAAAAATAATTAAACAATTCCTTTTCTCCAAAATGCAAAAACAACATTTTCTGCCTTGTGGCGGGCAAATATTAAGTTAAAAATATGCCGCTTTCGCTGAGATGTAGTACATTTTCTGGGCATAACGAAAACATGCACAAATGAAAATTGACGATTTTAGCGATGTATAATTTAAAAAAAATGTATTTATGCGTATAATGACAATGATAGGTAAAGTTAGATTTATTATTTATAACAATTGAAGTCATTTGCTTGATATTCCTTCTTTTAACAGATCTTTTAACTAGTTACTCTCTACCTTTCTAAAAGAGACTAAAAATTTGAAGGTCAGATTGTTGTTTATAATTTTTACTAATATTGTTTTATTAAATTCATAAAAACCATTACACAACAACGTCTGAGAAATATGCTTTAAAGAAAATGTGTATTGAACTTGCCTTTTGATAGTGGCGGAAAAATGTGCAATTCATAAAGGTCAACTTTGCAAAGTGTATCTCATTAGCGCTACACCCTTGCAGCCACAGCGGCAGTCGCTCCGACAGACCTCATTACAGACTCCGCCTCGCCGATGTATTCACCGCCGACTCGGCTAGATATCTTGCTACAGGGTTTGTCAGAAGCGAATTTACTGTCTGTCAATATAAAAATAAAGTTAAAAATATAAGCTCCATTTCAATACTATAAATACGCTTTGAATCCTGTCTAAATAACTTCGAAATGGAGTTAAAATTTCCAGTTTCAGATTTCATCTGAAACTAACACCGTCGTATGCATCTAGGTATACTTTTCGAAGCAAATACAGAGTGTAACTAAAATCTAATATAAAATATATGTACGAAACTTTTTTATTATGACTTATTTTGAAAGCATTTACTTTCATATTATTTTTTGACATCTCGTCAAAGATGAAGAAGAACATGGAATTCTGGGCATTTACGGGGCTGACGACCGTCATAGGTTGGTTAATGTCACTTTACACTGGTGTAACATTCACCAATTCTACCCATTATTGTCAACCACGATTCCACATTCTTCTTCATCTTTGATGACATGTCAGAAAATAATATGAAATATAACTACTGCAATTGGAGATAATCCAGATTTGTGAACAAGTATTTGGACACACTCAAAATGTTGTTTTTTTTCCATATTATGTATAAAATATTGTTTTAATATATTATATATTTTATATTGTATTTTTTTATTATATATTATTTGTCCGCCTCCGTAGAGTAATACTACATAAGTTGAATACTACACACAAAGATAACAGTGTGTACTGATATTTATAAAAATAAATTGCATATTATTTCAACATTAAAATATAATTTAAGCGTTTTAAAAATTGCTATTTTGTCTACATCTCGTGATTGTTCAAGATATGTTGAATGCAGTGACCGTAAAATACCGATTCTATATTTTCGATATGCCGATACAACCTCAAAATGTCCTGTACTTATATTTAATGTCCAAACGGGAAGAATCATCTAAAAAGGATTTAAGTAAACAGCGTCGAAGTTAGGATTACGTGAAGGAGGAGTATGTACGTTTCTCAACTTGAGGGACCAAGTAATTACGAAGCTCTACCGACTTCAAATAGATTTCAAAGTCGGAATTTTACCGACTCAAGTTTGGTTCGCTCGAAGCGACGGAATCGAATGGAAAGTTTTTACCTAATGTAAAATAAATGTATTTGTATGTATTTTATTACAAATACATCAAATAATTTAAATATTTTCCAAACTAAGTACACAATTCAAAACTCATTAGAACTAATAGACACACTTAAAAATCTGGCACTCCCCAAAAATGCAAAATTAGTGTCGTTCAATGTCGTCAACCTATTTACCAACGTGAATATTGAAAAATCAAAAGAAATTATAAAGGATATTCTGAATCCTTCAGAATTACCTGAAAACATTTCTAATGATTATGGTCGTCTTTTCAACATTTGTTTAAACACAAATTTCTTTCGATTTAACAATAAATTTTAAAACCTCAGGCTTAGCAATGGGTTCTCCAATAAGCCCATTAGTTGCGGATATATTTTTAGATAGTATTGAAAAACAGTATATTTAAATCTAATAATCAATTAATTAAAAACATATTGTTATGGAAAAGATATGTAGACGATATCTTTTGCATATGGACAGGAATAGAAAAACGGTGAGTGGTTATATACTAATATTATTAACATTTTTGTAAAAAACTAAATAAGTATAAATGTATTTCTATAAAATATATTTTAGCCATTTTGAATAGTGCATAAGGTAGAGCATTGGTTAAACGCATTCAAAACTAAACAAAAAACTTATTTTTTGATTTATTGTAAATTCGGAAATGGCAGTCACTTCTTGGTGAAATAGCATTTTATATAATAAAAAAATAAGTATATACTTTTAATTTAAATGTTTCTTTGTTTTAAAATCACTATAAATATTGTATTATAACTTAATTATAATTTCTACCAGTTTCGAAGCTAACCGCTTCTTTATGAAGACTGGTTAATACTTGATTAAGTCTTGATAAAGAAAGCGGTTAGCTTCGAAACCGGTACACATTATAAATAAGTTATAATAAAATAATTATAGTGATTTTAAAACAAAGTTATATTTTAATTATAAAATGGAAAATTACAAAGTTAATGCTTCAAATGTAAATTATATAAATATATACTTTTTCCGCATTTGTTTTATTTGACCATCTCTAATGTAGTGTCTTTAAAAAATATCTTTTCTAGCCCCTTCCACATTCAAAGACTCTCAAATAAAGGATGCAGTGTTTGATAATGATGTTTAATAGATCGAAACACGTATCAATATTGCAGTTTAAAAGTTATCAAGTAAATTTACAATAAAAATATAAAGTAATGCTTCCAACTTGCATTGTGACATTGTTCTCTCAAATTAGCGCAAATATATGTGTGTAGGGTTGTAACGCATCGTAAGGGTAGGGGGTAAGGACACTAGCATCCCCTAGCGCGGTCAGACCCCGCCGCCACGCATACATTACTGCGGCTTGCCGTGGGTCACTCGCCGCAGGCCTAACTACCTACTAACTCCACCTAACACCGCGCACTAAGCCTAATCCCATCTCAAACTCGATCTAATAATGTACCTTGTACCTCCTCCTAAATACATCTTGGTACTAACACCCTCATTCATTCTTAAGGTGTAATCATTTGATTAGATGGTGATGTAGTAGATGACTATATCAAAGAAAACAATTTTATTAATTGATTCGGCAGTCACTTTGTGGTAATACTTGTCTATTTTTTTATACATACAATGTCTTTGAAAATACTGTTAAAATCAAAAAATTTGTGAAAATCTCCTATCTGTAAATTTATATTGTATTTATAAGCAAGGTCCTAACACTAAAGGAAATTAAAAAAATAATTACAAATACCTTTCCATTTTTAATTTAAATTTAAATTTTCAAATACCATTACTTGTTTAAATCTATTGTCAAAGTAAATAATGATAACAAAAAAAAATATTCCTACCTGATGGTTTATTTAATTGTATTTTTTCTATTAAAAAATAATTATTGATTGATTTTCTGAAAGTTGTATAAATAGGTGTATTATTTTTAAGTTTAGATTTTTGAAAGGTAATTTTACAATGATGGGATTAAAGTCGACGCCTTTATATATGTAAATATGTATTTGCACAACAAATTATTTATAAAAGTCCATAAAATATTGTTTAAAAAAAACCGTTTGGAGAGAATACCTTTCCTTTTTATACGCGTAATTTATAGAGCTGCGTCCATTTTACGGCATTACAGTTAAAAAAACTGCATTTTACGGCAAAAGTGTATAAATCTGAATTTCAGCGCGCTGGCTGAATCGTTAGATTCGGAATTTGCATTTTCAG
Organism: Brachycentrus maculatus; assembly: GCF_059751285.1. Lineage (NCBI taxonomy): Eukaryota > Metazoa > Arthropoda > Insecta > Trichoptera > Brachycentridae > Brachycentrus > Brachycentrus maculatus. The sequence continues at coordinate 72,910 of NW_028281333.1, forward strand.
GCCGACTGAAACTTTTTTCCCGTTACATTCATTCACTCACAAATTCACGCTTTTTACTTTGTGCTAGGTAATTCCTGTATTCAACGGAATCCGCAGCCTTTATACACAATGCATGAAATTTGAGTTGTGTGAGTTGTGATTCGAATATGTTTTTATTTGTATATTGCGTCGTGAAAAAGCGTAAATAATAATAAAATACAAATAAATGTTTGCAAAGACAGATTGGTGTGGCGTTTTATTATCTTTGCCTACCCTTGCGAGAAGCGGCGTGATGGTTAGTTGGTTAGTTATTCAACTACTTCTATATTTTTTTTAAATTAAATTGATACTGTGAAAGATATTATCATGTAAAAAATATTTTAAAAAGTTTTTAACGATAAACCTATTACACAAAAAAATGTTTTTAAATGTGACATAATTACGTTATTTTAAATATTTCAAATATTGACATAGTCTTACTTACCTGCAATGGTTTTTAAAAGTAAAATTACTTAGTTTTCTAAATATTTTTAACTTTTAATATGCATGATCACATATCAATTATAAGCATAAACAATAAACAATGAGCCCCTCTCCAAGCACAAGAATTTAGTTTTTTTTATTTATTAGAACATAATATTTAGAGTATAGTAACTAATTTGAAGATTGTGTCGGTTGTGGTCCCGTGGTTAGTGTCGCGGACCTTAAGTCAGAGTTTCTCGGTTCGAACCCACTCCACCACAATTTGATACCTATTTCTAATAACGAGCCGCTTAGGCTCACAAAAATAGTATGAAATTGAAAGAAATGTGTAAATAATAAAAACACAAATATTTCCCTTATTAAAAAAAAATATATGGTAAAAGTAAAAATGTCTGCAAATGTTATGAAAAAAAATGTCGTAACAATAATATATATGTATATATATTTTTTAAAATATGTACTAGAAACGTTTGTTTTTTTACTTTAATATATTCTCTGTAATGTTGTATTAAGCTTACAATGAAGAAAATTCCAAGAAGCTACAAGTGACGCAAAACAGAATAATTAGAAACAACGAAAAAATGTTGTATTTATACTGTATTACGTAGACATTACGTAGAAGCGGAATAAGAAAGGGTAGTATGGGGTGAAACAGGGTGGTGAGAGATAAATATCGTTAAATTTTATCATCCCCAACACTTTCGGTTCGCGGAATGATGCCTTATTTTTTTCAAGGTGAAATGAAATGTCTTCCAGTTGAGAGTAGCGATCAACCAACGTTTAAAGGATGAGAAGGGTTGAAAATTGTTCATTTTTGCTTGACTTAATATGTACTGATGTCGAAGGACATTTAGAAAAAAAATTGAGTCATCAGTATAGTTTTTTTTACATAGTTTAATTTAAAAATAAAGTTTTGATGTGTTTGCAAAAGAATTATCGGATCAATGACTTCATATTTATTTTCTATTATCAAATATTTATTTTACAATACTTGCGAATGGTTTATTTTATCTAATACAATCTTATCCTATAAATTGAATTTCACACAAATGCTGACAGGACATGGAGCCTTTAGAGTCTATTTAAACCGTTTCGGCCTTCGTCCTGATCCATGCTGCCCATGTGATGGCACCACTGCTCAGTCTGTGGAACACGTACTGAGATCTTGCCCAATGTTTGAGCGAAACAGGTGGATTCTCCAAATGGAGTGTGATGCTCACAACATCGACTCCCTGAACCCGCAGGAGATGCTAAAAAGCGGAGTCGTCTCCAAATTATACTTGGACTACCTGGAAAGTTTAGTTGTGGAGATGAAAAACTACAATGAAGGAGGATAAACGTCGGAGCCGGATAATACTTACGGAGCTCAATGCAGTGGAGTGAAGCGGCTGAACGCTGCTCTAACCTCTTTTTCTCTCCCAGATAATGCATACCCGAAAGCACTAAAGCAAAAGTGCAAGAATCCCGTACCCGTAACATGACCTTGCATATATAAGCAGGGTGCAAAAAAATGTGAGAGGGAGAAAAAAAAAAATTGAATTTCAAATAATGATAACAATCACTTTGTGTAATACCACTTAAAAACATTATGTCATGAATACCAGTCTAGAATTGACCATTTCATCATCAGGTCAACTGTTCACTGAAGTGGAATTAGTATGGTCTCCTACATATGTCTTCTTTTTCTTCTAACCCTTATCCGCGTCTGATGGTACATAGGGCACTGCATCGTATTGACGCAGTGTTATCTTGATCGTTAACACATGAAGAAAAGATGATCAGCCATCCGCTTTAGGTACCAGTCCAGGGTAATATTGAATAAATATCAGCGTGAAAAAATAACTTGTATTTATTTCACCCCTCCCTCCTGGGAATCAAATCCGGGACTTCCAGTATGGTAGCCGAGCGTGCTGACCATTACACCACGGAAGGGTGTGTTAACGATCAATATAAAACTGCGTTTATATGGTGCAGTGCCCTATGGACCATCGGAGGCGGATTAGGTTAGAAGAAGGAAGTTTTTAATATACAAAGTACATCTTGACGAGTTGAAACGTGAATGTTTTTGCAAACGTTTTCGTAAATGTTCTCCATCGCTGATTAATTCTTGTGTCCCAGTTTGCATGTTCTTTTACTGTCCTCAATTCGTTTTTTGCGGCTGGTCCCGTTCGCCTAATTTATGTCGAATTGCACCCTTGACGGTTGATTTCGTTCACTCCATTTATCTCGCAAGAATTAAGGTCTTCTGGCGACGGTTTTAAAATTTCATTCGGTTAGAATTTTATTTTTATTTACAAAATTGTTATTCATTTCAAATCTTGGTTTTCTCTAATTTTGGATTAATTTTTGGTTAGTTTGGGTTAATTTTGGGTTAGTTTTTGCTCTAATTCTTAGAAATTATTCTTATTTCAATATCAGATCTATCAGCATATATTGAATCTTATACTCTTTATCTATATTTGAAGCACTACCTTTGTAATTCTCCATTTTATAATTTAAATGTTAATTTGTTTTAAAATCACTATAAATATTTTATTTTAACTATAATGTCTATCGGTTTCGAAGCTAACCGCTTCTTTATCAAGACTGATTAATAATGTTATAAGCTTAGCTTGATAAAGAAGCGGTTAGCTTCGAAACCAGAAGAATTTTAATTAAGTTATTATAATGTACATTTTATAGAATTTTTAAAACAAAGCTACATTTAAAAAAAATCTTATACTAATTTAACGTTTTAGCATAAAAATACCTTTGGCATAGTAAATACTTTAGATACTTCACCTTTTAATTATCAAATTACTAGTTATTTAGAGGGTTTGTCTTTCCTGCAAAACGTTTAACAATTCAGTCATTCAATGGTTACATTAAAATATATTTATTTATAACATATCGCTCACTCCTTTCAAGAACGTCATAAATCAAAAATCGTCAATTTTCAAGTGTGCATGTTTTCGGAATGCCCAGAAAATGTACTATATCTTAGCAAAAGAGGTATATTTTTAACTTAATATTTACCCGCTACAGGGCAGAAAGTGTTGTTTTTGCATTTTGAAGAAAAGGTCTTGTTTAATTATTTTTCTAAATATACTAAATATTTTTCAAATGGAGAAAAAACCTTCAGGTTTTACCTAAAAAGATCTGTTGTACAGAAAAAAGTTCAATAAGTGGCTTGATATTTATTTTTAATACATTGGATTATTTTTTTAAACTTAAAAAACGTTCTCCTGAAAAATGAAGTTTTTTGATTTATGACGTTCTTGAAAGGAGTGAGCGATATAAACTAACATATTTATAGATGGTATATAGACGGAAAAAACTTGGCACGATCATGTTTGTCAAATACTTCAGGTTAGCCGAAATAATCGGTGGATATGTGTGAGGATATGCATGAACGTGGAAGAGGCTAAGAATGTTTGCAAAGACAGAGTGGTATGGCGTTCTATTCTCTCTGTCTATGGTAAGTTAGGGATGGTTAGTTAGTTATATGTAAAGATACATATGTATATTTTTAAAATCATTTTAACCGTAATTTGTAAAATTACATCGTAAGAGCACAAGAGCTAGACTTTTTGATTTGCTATACGTATTGAAAATAATTAATGTGTTTCGAAAAATAAAATGTATTGTGAATGTAAAACAAATATCAAATAAATAAAAAAGAATGTCGTAGTAATAATTGAGCAATATTTTGCGAACAGTGGTAAATTTAATTTTTTCGACTCGTATTTATATCTTCCTGTAAAATGATCATATGAAAAATAATAAACCGCCTCATTGTTGTCTTCAAAAAGACAACAATGAGGCGGTAAATAATAAAATAGCTACAAGTTTTCTGATATTCAATATTGCAATGTCGATAAGGAAATGTTTTTATAACTTTGTTTTTCATAGAAACGCCGTCGTAAAACAAATTAAATACAGGGCTTTATCTTGTGTGTGGTGGGTACTCCATACTTTTGTAAAGTTCCCGAAGTTAAAGCGCCCCGAACTTTCAGGATATTAATTTCCGTTTTCAGTCCCAACTTTGGGTAGGAAAGAAATACGTATTATCTTCCGCGTAATATCGAAACTGAAAGTCTGCAACAAAGAGATTTAAGAGACGTGTTTTCTCCATGTTTTCAATCGCTACAAAGAGAAACTTCATCGGCTCGAGGACGAAACGACCTACCGATATGAAATTTCCTCAGATCGATTTGAACGATTTTTTGTACTGGCCGCTTTTCAATATAAATAAATACAATTTAACCTAATTACATTCAATCAAATTATTGTTTAATTATTTCTTCTTTCTTTATTGACCTCCTTTCCTGGATAAAGGCCTTCTCCTTTTCTTCCGTTTCCTCCGGTTGGTTACTGCTTGCAGCCAGTTTTTACCCCTCACAGTGACAATGACGTCACACCATCTCTTTAAGGGTCTTCCGACACCTCTTTTGTTCTCCCAAGGTCTCCATTGTAGAATTCTTGAGGTCCACCTTGTGGAGTCTTGTCTTGCTATATGTCTTGACCACTGTCATTCGAGTTTAGTTTGATTAGGTCAGCATTTTGACTGGTTTATTACTAGTTTAGAAAATGCCTTCTCCATTAGATTTTTGTATGGATATGTAGGTACGAAGATATGAAATTGCTACCTTTTTTCTTTCAAAATTTCACAAACACATTGCTCTTCTGTTACTTAGACATCGATATTTAAAAAAAATATAATAATAAATAATAATAAAACCCTTACCGCACCCCAATGGTGCATAGGGCACTGCTTCATATAAACGTAGTGATATCTCGATCGATTACATATGAAGGAAAGGTGATCAGCCCTCCACTTCAGGTACCAGTCCAGTGTAATATTGAATAAATATTAGAGTGAAAAAATCACTTATATTTATTAAACCCCCCTGGGAATCGAACCCGGGACCTCCAGAACGGTAGCCGAGCATGCTGACCATTACACTGCGGAGGCGGACAAAATATAAGAATCAAATATGTATTTCTTTGTTGTTTAATTTATTAAATTTGCCATTAACACGAAAAAATTCAGTGAGTACAAATTGTTGTAGATCGTTTATATTTGTATGAAGAAAAATAACACTTTTCTGAATCAAGCGTATTCAGATAAATTTTAAATACTTATGCTAAAATATAAATAAAACCGTATAAAATCGGATTTTAAATAATTCAAACTCGATTTAATAATATTTAATAAAATTTTAAAATGCTTTATCAAGCATAGTCAGATAAATTTTAAATATTTAGGTAAAATTATAAATAAACTCGTATCAATTCGGGTTTAAATTGATTTCACACGAAGATGGAATAAATTGTCTACAGTCAATGTAACATTTATCCACCATTCGTTATTATTTGTACATTAAAATCTAAATGACAACCAACCCTCCCTTGTCGCAATACCTGGAGATTGTAGTAATGGAAAACTAACTTCATTTTTAGTGGTCTTTTATAGGACCGGAACACGACTGCCTGCAAGCGGGGGTCCTTTTCAGGATCGCTATTCTAGAACACCTTAAGTGCTGCGGAAGACGCTTTATATCGATCTTAGGAGTCTTTTGGGCTTAATTTTCTCCATTTAGACTCACCTTACCTAAAAACGTATTTGAGAATTTCACAGTACTGGAAAATTGACCCAATGGTGTGCATCTGTGGGTAAAAAGTAATTTAATATTTACTTTAAGTATTTTAATATCCGCCTTTATATACTTATATTACTTTATTTTGTCCGGCTCCGTAGTGTAATGGTCAGCGTGTTTAGCTACCGTGCTGGAAGTCCCGGGTTCAATTCCTAGGGGGGGAGGTGAAAATAAATATTAGTGATTAAACACTGTAGTATTTATTTAATACTACCCTGGACTGGTTCCTGAAGCGCAAGAGTGATCACTTTGCCTTCATGTAAGTAATGATCAAGATAACACTGCGTCAATTTGAGGCAGTGCCCTATGCACTATTAGGTGCGGATAAGGGTTATAAAAAAAATAATATCATTTACTCGATTCTGTAAACATATACTTAACTATCTCAATCATTTTATTATCATAAACTCAATTTTTTAAGCGACTGATTTTTTCATGAAAAAAAATTGTTTTTAAATGTTTCCACGACCTGTCAGTCTATAGTCAGATGATCTTTTGAATTACACCATGAATACAACCCAAAATTATAGTAAGGTGTTTGTCAATCATAGGTAGAATGGTACATGTTCTTCAATGTAAAAAGTGATCACTTAAACCCCCTAATAACAGGTTGTAAGTCCTACAAATGCCCAGACTCCCATATTTTTCTTCATTAATATTGAGATGTTATGTTGTTATTTCTAAAATAAATTCATGGTGGTACGAGTATCAACATTATTTTTCTCTTGCTTTCAAATTTCACGAACATTTTATAATATAAAAAGACTTGTTCACGTTACTTCATTGCCGAGATTTGAATCTTGAGGCGATTCAATTACCTTGTTTTCAACATACCGAACATAATAATAATGGGAAAATTTTCTTTCAGTTTCTGAAAAGAAAATTGTGATTAATGGCCTTGTGTGGAGTGAAACGTAACGAAAATTATAAACAAAAGTTAAGCGATCCGGAACGCTCTTGAGATTATTTAATAGGGTATTACGAGAAAATCATTTCTTCGAAACAGGGTTTCCAACAAATACCTTCATTATTTTTCATTATACTAGTATGCTATTATTTTCATACTCTTGTTTGGATTAGCTCTCGAACGTACCATTTAATTTTTCTCTCATATTTATGTAAATAAATATTGTATGGTACATATCTCAGACAAATATTTAAAATTAATAAAAACGTGTTTTCACTATTTTTTTCCTACAGTAAAACCTCGATAAAACAGACAAAGGGAAGGGATGTCCGTTAAAGTCAAAAGTCTTTTATATAAAAAAAATGATTTTAAAAATGATTTTTTTTAAAAATATTGAACACTGTATTCAGATATATAAATAAATAATATAAAAACAAAAAAAAAATATTTCGTCTTCGGACACACGTCATAAAGTGACGTTACTGTTCGATACCGACGCCTTAGCTTTTTAGAAATCCTGCTTTGGTAAAGGAATCAAGTTTCAGTTGCACTTTTGAAGTTTGCTGTATTTTTTATAATCAAACTCTCTATATGCAAATGCATATAATATTTACTGACCGGAATCTTTGTCCGTTATATCCGAAGCTCTTTCTCTCTCACACACACACACACGCACACACATACACACACACACACACACACACACACACACACACACACACACACATATATATATATATATATATATATATATATATATGTAAACAATTAGTAAGCTAATGATAATTTATTTTTACAGTCTAAACAAAAGGAATGCAATTTCTTTATGAAATTTTGAATGGAAAAATGTTATTATAACTTTAATATTAAAATTTAATTGTAAACAAATTACAAAAGTCGACTTTTACTTATTTCTAAGACATTTGACCACCGCATCTGTTGGAATATCTTGAACGACCCCTCGCCGGGTTGAAGAGATCCTAAACACGTTTAATCCCTGTCACCCCTTAGCCAGGATTTATTTTTTTAGCCTTTGCCTCTTCAGCTCTCCCCTTTCCCCTCATTATTCACTAAAAAAACCGGTCATGTCTCATGGTGTGTCCCAGATACTTAAATTTTCTCCGTTTGATTGGGGTCAGTAATTGGAGAGTTCTCCCGACTTTGCCTTGTACCTCTTCATTCGTTATTTGGTCCTTTCTGAACTTTATCTGTTCTGCGATAAAGTTACGTTCAATGATCCCTGTCCTTTTTATCACTTTTCTTAAAAGTTTACGCTTCAAATTTATTCATTCATTCAAACCCTTACCCGCACCCTAATGGTGCAAAGGGCACTGTATCATTAAACGCAGTGTTATCTTGATCGTTAACACATGAAGAAAAGGTGATCAGCCAACCGCTTCCGGTACCAGTCCAAGGTAATATTGAATAAATATAAGAGTGAAAAAATCAATTTTATTTTTTTGACCTCCCCTGAGAATCGAACCCGGGACCGCCAGTACGGTAGCCGAGTGTGCTGACCATTACGCTATGGAGGCGGATGAAAATTTATAGGGTATTTTTAAAATTTATTTTTATTTGTTCATATCAGACACTGGATTATTCATCCCACAGATGATATATCGATATTTTAGTTATCTCAACGTGAAATGAAATACCATTCACTTGTTCAAATAGAGTATGGTATATATGGTGCTGTATATAAGGCGTGTTTTTTTGGTAAGTTCCGTTTTGATATTTAAAAAAAAAAAATATGTAAACTTACTTCATTTATAATTTTTTTTTATTTTTGCTTGAAGTTTTATTTACTGTTCCATATAATTACTACTACTAATAATAATAATAAAACCCTTATCCGCAACCCAATGGTGCATAGGGCACTGCTTCATATGAACACAGTGTTATCTTGATCGTTTACACACGAAGGAAAGGTGATCTGCCCTCCGCTTCAGGTACCAGTCCAGGGTAATATTGAATAAATATTACAGTGAAAAAATCACTTATATTCATTTGACCCCCCTGGGAATCGAACCCGGGACCTCCAAAACGGTAGCCGAGCGTGCTGACCATTACACTACAATATAATTACTACCAATATGAAAACACTTCATATCAAACCGTAAGCTTTTGTATTCCGTCGTGATAGAAGTTTGCCGCCATCAAGGCGTTGCCTACGTTTGGTTTTATGCGCCGACATTTATGGTACCTATCGTGAGCACAGTTTTCGGAAGTTTAAGCGTTCGGTAATAATTTCATGAAGAACACATCTTGAAACTTGAGGGAACCGCTCTGCTTACTAAGAAATTGTTCTCTTTCATTTTTGGTCGTCTTTCTGTACCATATTGTCAGTGATCACTGAGGATCGTCCATTTTATTCCTCGTCCTGAACATTTGTTCTACCATCTTTGAAATCTCAAATCTATTAGTTTATATTAGATTTATATTATCCACTGACACTTCGTGATGGAATTGCATTTTCAATTTATTATTAGATTAAAACCAATATTTTTAGCTTTTTCACTTTTTTTATTTGACCAGCGACCGGGTTTCGTCGTTACCGACATCATCAGACTGGTAGAGGCTATACAAATTGTTATGTTATATATAAAATTATATCAAATCATGGTTATCAACTCCTGCCTTCTTTTATATATAACATAACAATTTGTATAGCCTCTCACCAGTCTGATGATGTCGGTAACGACGAAACCCGGTCGCTGGTCAAATAAAAAAAGTGGAAAAGCTAAAAATACTGGTTTTAATCTAATAATAAACTATTAGTTTATCGTTCTATTCAGAAAATTTGAGTTTTGATGGCCTTTGAATGATTCACCTTTAATATGGTACGGTTTAAGACGTAGAAGACATATACCACTTGATGGCAGGTCTTTTATCATATTATTGACCTCATCAGTGTCCACTTATGTTTCTACTACCCTCATATCATCTTTAATTCTGTTTCCTTAAAGTAATCATGTCGTATCTAGAAGTCCAGTGTTTATTTTTTTCTGTTTTGTATATTAAAAGCATTTTTAACTTTGTGGTATGGTAATATCATACTCTTCTTATCATTTATCGTTCACTTTGTATAATACCACATAAAAAAAACTACTTAGTGATTACAAAGTAAACGATGAATGAGAGAGCGTTCTTTTTTTGTTCTTTTACCAAGAGTAGTTTTTTAATTAATATAATTGTACTAATACCACTAAACTTGGATTGATTTAAGAGTTTCTAAAATTGATTCAATGGTTAAGTTTAAAATAGAATTTCTGAAGGTAAGATTAGATTTAAACAATTTATGATCCAAAGTCAATTCTCAATTTCGAGTTTATTACTACAGAAGGAATCGCTACCCTTTCACCTTCCACCCCTTTTGATGTCGAACCATTACTTTTAGGTTTAACCCTTTATATTCAAGAAGAAAATCAAAGAACAACTTTGGTGAGGTTAATAGTAAGTTTTAACGAAATTAAAACCAAAATGTATATAAAACTGTAAATAATATAGTTTTTTTTTACCATTTGAGTATTATATTGTAAAAAAATAGTTTCGAAAGCTAAGCTATCAACGGTTTTAAATTTAAATTGTTTATATTCAAACCATACAATACTCACGTCGTGAAAAAATGTTTTATTTATAATTTAATCATGTCTTACAACGCGAATGCCGAAACAATATGTAAAATATGTCATTTTAACTCCAACATTAAAAAACTCATTTTACTCACTGTGTAACATTAACCGTTTTACCTATGATTAACGACCGAATAGGGATATTTTAATAAATGTTTTACTGAGTAAATACCTCTATTTCTTAAAATCTACTGTGACACGTGTTTCGATGCATTCCGCATCATTTTCAAACACCGTATCACAAATGATGCGAAATGCATCGAAACACGTGTTCAGTAGATTTTAAGAAATAATGGTATTTACTAAGTAAAACATTAATTAAAAATGGATAGATTTTACCACAAAGTGACTGCCGAATCAATTAATGAAAAGGGATATTTTATTTTAGATGAAGTCTATTTATGGTGAAAATATGGAAAACTGTATATTTACAAGGCTAACGACAGGTCATTGACTGTTTTATATGATGAATTTATATATTTTATATTGTGTTACATTTACCATTCTACCTTAGATGGATAACTAAGTTGATAAAATTTTGGAAAGTTGTATTTATGCTTCAATTGAAAAAATCTGTTGCATTTTCAAATTAAACTTCTTGAGCGATATCTTTGGACAAAATTAGTAAGTTTTTGAATGAAGGAAAGAAAATTAACATCTTTCATAAGAAATTATATCACAAATGTGACAAAATCTAGATTTTACAAACAAAAATATTCCTCAAATTTCAAAAGCCATAATTTATTAAACATGATAGTTTTATGTTTTCTCGTACGAATTTTATTCTCGTCTCAATCAGTAGAAATAAAGGCTCTTATGTTCTTGTTTGCGAACATTTTTTTTTACCTAAGCGATGATCTTTAAAAGCTATAAGAAAAAATATGAATGATTGTTTCAGAAGTTTTGTATGGACAAACAAAGAATAAAAAAAACTCCTGAGCACAAAGGGTTAAGATTTAAGGGCAGCTTCCACGTCTGTTTGGTTAGGACGCCTCCAGTACAAGTTTATTACCCTACAGATATATTTTATATCGAACGGGGATGAAATTGGAGATCAAACATCCTCCCTAAGATTACCGAAAGGATGGAGGCTGAGGGTTTCTTAGGGTTAATGAAATTATCTCAAGTTTTGGACATAGCGAGAATACATTATGCCTTTTGACCTCTCTGTAAAGATTTTAGAAATCACGATTTCATTACAGAATTTTCAATCCAGAAATAAGGGATGAAAAAAAGGTGAACGAGGAGAAAATCTTGATGAAGGCCGATACTTTGAAACTGGTTAAAATGATATTGATCGTGGTCCATACACACCAGACATTGCACTGCATTATATCGTTCCGAACATTTTTAATATGCTGCCGATGGATTTTAGAGGCCAAAATAAAATATGAAACAAATGCAAAATAAAGGAATGGGTAAAGATGGGATCAAGAGTTAATTTTATGAAATTTGTAAAATGTGTATATTCTTAATTTTTCTCTATTTTTTGTATGCATATTACGTTAAATCGTTAAAAAACAATAAAAAGCATATTAAAAAAAAATATCCAACGATAACACACACAAGGTGGCTTGGTGAATCTCTGCAAAAAAAATAAATGTTCTAAATATGTGAAAATTTTGATTCCAATAAATGTATACAAATAAAAAAAAATAATAAAAAATACACTAACACATATCAACAGATAATCGCAGTTTCTTTTATTTTAAAATTTCAGGGTTATACCACACTTTTAGGAGTTATTTCATTTCAAAATTTAATTTCTATCTCAACAAAGATGAAAAAGTGTATTTAAGTGAGAATGTCTGGGCATCAATCTTGCGACCTATGGTCAAGTGATTATTTTCCACGTTGTTTCACATTTACTTTTCTGTCCATAATTGACAATAGTATTTAAACATATTACATATAAAAATAAGCACTATAATAACGAAAAGTCGGACCATGTTTATGTAACATAATTTCATGAATTGGTTCGATAGTCACTGTGTCACTATCCATTTTATTTAAGTTTTACATGGTAAATAACACTTAATTGATTTTAATGCAAACCACATTATTTAAAAAAAATAGACTTTCATTCTCATACGGTGTTTGAAAATGATGCAAAATGCATCGAAATACGTGCCACAATTTAATTTGTAAATATTTTTCTTATTAAGATGTTTTCATTATATTTAAAATAATAAATACAATAAAATCACTCGGATGCGGATGAAAGCTAGAAGAAGATGACATATTTTATATTTTGTTAATATGAAAATTAAAATATTCAATTTTTAAAAAATAATATATTTATAAATAATGTTGTTTCTCAAAACTGCCAGGTGTCAAGTCCATGTCCGTAGAAACTGTATAATTTTTAAATAAATTTTATTTAAAGTATTAAGTTTATCAATGTATATGCAATTTTTCATTGCTCTAAATATTAAATGATGATAAATTGTTTTTAGGAACCTGCTTAAGGCGGTTGCCATAATTTATAATAGACAGTTAACTGGTAGGTCGCGTTAATGAGGAGACGCAAACCATTTTACGGTGTAGTTCCCTCGCTACTGCACAGATGGCGCCTATGTACCGCAATTAAATTAGTGTATAGTCAATCTAATTATCGTGACGACAAAGTGGTCTTCAAAACCTTCCATTTTCCACCCCTAAAATGGTTAAACAATTTAGAACGGTAAACAACAGTTGTCAAGTAATTTACATTATTTTGAGTGTGTCCATTTTTTGTTAATTCTGGGCATTTAGCCTACTTAGGAAATGTATTTAAGCATTGTTTTATACATACTTCAAGATTTGTAGATGAAAAACTAAATGAAAGTCTGGTAAAAACTCTGAAATACATTTTACGAAGGCTTCTGCTAGTAAAAAAACTCACTACTTTTAATGATACAGATCGTCGATGTAGTAACATGTATTCATTTTTATGTATTAATTTTTAAATCAAACACATATTTTTTAAGTAAACTATGTTAAATTTTATTAAAAAATATTTAATAACAAGGTGAAACAATTGTCACAATATTATTTTTATGTGTTTTTTTAATAAAATACAACTTAGTGCACTCAAAAATCTGTGTTTGATTTTAAAATTTATACATAAATTAAAATGGAGTTCTAGAAATTAAAGGCTAATTCAATAAATTTATTAATTTTAAGTTTAAGTTTGATGATAACTACTATTTAAAAATATCTCGTATTTTGATGCATTCCGCATCGTTTTCAAATACCGTGTTTGAACCAAAATTAAATTGTAAAGTTGTGTTTTTGGAACGTTGAAGGATGAAGAGAAGGTAGGAACTTCACATATTCTCGGATAATGATGCGGAATGTATCGAAACACGTGTCACAATACATTTTATAAAATAGCGGTCTTTACTAAGTAAAATTATAGTTAAAAGTTAAAAGATATTACCACAAAGTGACTCAAATCAATTAATGAAAACATTTATGTATTAGATATTTTAAATTGAAGTATACTCGTACATACAACTTTCGAATGAATAACTGATTTACGACCTGTCGTTGGTAAGAAACGTGATAATTTTATATACTGTGTAACATGCACCATTTTACCCAAGACTGACTACTTTCTTTCAAACTCAGAAAGTATTTATGTACGTTGCCAATATTTGACAATTTGACATCAAAAAATTTAGAAAGAAAGAAATTTTAACCTTGAAAATGTAATGAATATCAAACTGTTTTGAATATTAAAGCATTAACTTTGTGAATCAAATTGATATATATTACTTTGAGAAATAAAAAGACTTTGTTTTCTGATACACTCTAATTTTTATTTACCAACTAGTTAGTAACCAACTAGTCTTAAATTAAACCCTGAAGAGGGCAACAGGTTGTTGCCGAAACTAGATGGTCAGTAAAAATGTGAGTGGATCAGAAAAAAAAGTCTGTTTTATTTCTCGAAGTAAAATATCAAACTGATTTGATAATCGGTTATCAATCACATCTCTAATTGTAAAGCTGCTGTGTTTTCAGTAAGGAGATGTTTTTCTCTTTAAAGTCTAACATTGGTTGAGCATACTGGCAAACGGAAGGCAGTTCAAATTTGGTTCATTACGCGGACCATAAATATTTAAAGACCTCTGGGCCCTTCGGTCTTGAGAGCATATTCCCTTATTGTAGCGATCTTTAACTAGAAGTATATTCGTTTGATTTAAATAAATATTTGATTTAAATTCAACTTGGTTGATATCAATATTTATAAAAATCTATTGTGACGACATGTACTGATGCATTCAGCATCATTATCGAACATCGTATGTAAAGCAAAATGTGATCGCATTCGGGGATCTAATATAAATGATCTGAAAAAGTACTTAATGGAAAAATATACGTGTAGTGTTCAGTTATATTTTCTCATTTTTATATTTTCTCATTTGTTTATTTTAAATATGCTTTTCAAACCATAGTTTCCTCATTTATTTCTTTTAAATGTGCTTCTAATCCCTATTTATTATACTTGTTTATTAATTTTATATTTTGCCATGTATTGGTTTTGGTTATTTAAAAAAAAAATGTTACTTTATTATTTGTGTTCTTGTCTTGTTAACCTGTCCCATGTCCCAAAATGAGAAATAGAAATCACTCATCGGGAATATTATATATTTGACTTATGTGTGTAATATGTTATGAAAAAAAAGCTAAGTCAAAATTTAAGAAAAGTGTCGTTGGAACGTTGAAGATGATCGATCTTCTCTCTCTCTCATTCAAATAATAATAATAAAAACAATTATTTCAGTTTTATATACATAAATAAGAGACCGTATTAATTTCAGTTATGTCTTCATTTGACCTGATGATGGAATGATTTTTCCGAAACCGATAGTCATGAAGTTATCTTTTTAAGTACAGGCGCCGTGGCGTAGTTGGGTGGACGCTCGACTGCGAAACTGGCGTCACGGGTTCGATTCCCACCAATTGCAAAATCAATTCAAGAAAGATTTATTTTCGATTGGTCTGGGTGTTTGTGATGTATTTTTCACATTGACCTTCCCTATCGTTAGTATCCTACCTGCAAACAATCATCTAAAATTTACGTTTTGTGGGTTATTTATTCCTTGAAATTAAAATTAATAATTGAATTAAAAATAAAAGTGGTAATTACACGATTTGAACAATGAATGATAAGGAGAGTGTTATATTACCAAACCAAAAAGTTTTTTTTTTAATTTACAAAATACAACATTTACTATCTGTGTGTTAAGTAAGATAAAGTACAAAATGAATAGTGACAAAGATATAATGTTCAAAAAAATCATTAAATGGAAAATCGTAAAATACAACTCTCCCGAATTTATCATACACTTCAAACCTCTTAAGTTAAGTTTATTACGCTCCCAAAAGTCATCATCACCTGTAAATTTTTCAATCTGACGCTTTTTCATTTAAAAGTTTCCCAATCATTTCTGGAAAGTGCGAAAATGTATTAATTTTCATATTGCGACCCCCCGCTGTGCGGAGTCGCGACTCTAAGGGGGCGAATCAATCCAAAGTTTTCAATGAAAGCCTTAAAATGCGCGAGTTTTCGTGAAAATGCT
>NW_028281334.1:0-2500 GCF_059751285.1 Brachycentrus maculatus
AATTTAATTTATTTTGTGTTTAAAAGGTTATTTTATTTATAAATAAAGCTTGGAAAAATTGTCCGGAATAAGTTGTTTACCTTATTCTTCACAAAACTTAACTAATGAGGTATTTTTTAATGTATGAAAGTTGTATTTGCAACGAACGATTAATTTTTGGAGACAAGAAAGCATGACAATACACTTTCAAATAGAAAACGCATTTACCTTGTATTGTAGTTTCCATAAATAATTTTTAATTGCTCTCTTATGTATATAATAATAGTACTAAATGGAATATTTAAAAATACTAATTTCATTTAAATATTTTGTTATTTTTACAATTTTAAAGGAACAACCCGCAAAGCCTCTACTTTTAGAGGCTTGTCTGCAGGTAGGATAGTAAGGATAGGGAAGAACATTTGAAAAATACAACATAAATACCCAGACCAATTGAAAGTAAATGTTGAATTTATTTTTCACTTGGCGGGAATCGAACGCGCGACGCCAGTTTCACAGTCGAGCGTCTACCCAAGTAGTCCACGATGACTGGTATGGTTAACTTTACTTAAAAATACATTGTTCAAATAAAGAGAAAAAAAAAGACTCAGGCAATGTGCTCAAAGGGGAAATTATTGTGTACATATTACTTTTACATATCAATCTAACATATTATATTTACCGACAAACAAAATTCGATGTTTATATCCTGAATATCATTCTTATTTAACATTTGATTATAAAGTTTATTCACAAATTAATGGTAATTTATAATTTTTTTCAAAGATAAGAGAAACATTGTGTTTTTATTATTTGCAAAAATACTTCAAAATCATACCATTTCTGTGAGCCTTAGCAGCTACTTGTTAAAAATAGGTATCAAATTGTGGTAGAGTGGGTTTGAACCCATAAACTCTGACTCAAGAGTCCGCGATACTAACCAAGGGACCACAACCCGACACTTGTTTATTATTATGTTTTTTTAAAAGATTTTATTCATAATTATTTTTACAATAACCGCAACTAAATGAATGAACTGTTTAGTAAACCACACGTTCAACCGTTTTGGGATTCATACCATAGTAAAATCTGCTTTATTAGCAGATTCTACGTTGGTATGAATGATGAAGAGTAAAATTATAAGATAATAATTAAATTTATTATATTCAGAGACTTAATACATTTTAATTATGTTTTAGCAAGACTTGACTTCAAGATTATTAATAAGTGTTTGTGATGAAATTTATAAACTTACATGAGATTAAAAAACTTAATGAGAATAATGTAGGGGTTAATTAAGTTATAGTAAGGGGTTGAGGAAGTGGAAGGTTTTCATATATTTGCTTTGTCTACTTAGCACTAATTTCAATATGTATTATGAATAAATAGGTAAAAAAATTGAATGCTGGGAGTGGAGTGAATGAAATCTAAACTAGCTGTATACAAGTCCTGGTTTTTACCTTAACGTGTGGAAAAGAAGTATGGTTTTGGCAAAAAAAACGACGATTATTTAGACTCCTGACCCGGCCGCTTCAAATAATGTTTATTTTTAGTAAAATATTAAGAAATAAATAAATAAATGATTTTTTAAATATGAGTTTAACTTGGTTAGTATCAGTATTTCTCATAATGTATATAAACCTATATTTCACTATATTCAGCATCATTACTTAACACTGTATGTGAATCTTAATCTAAATTTTAGAGTTGTGCCTTTGGGACGTAGAAGAATGAATAAGAGAAGTTGTTTCTTATATTTTATCAGTGGGAATATTGAAAAAAATAAAGGAACAGCTTCTACCCTCTAATCATCTTTCAACGTCCCGAGGGTACAACTCTAAAATTAAGATGAAGCTTCACATACAGTGTTAAATAATAATGCTGAATGCATCGAAAAACACATCAAAACACATTTCAATAAATAACAACGTTTACCGAGTAAAATTAAAATTAAAAATTATGTTACAATAAAATAACTGCCGAATCAATTATTGAAACAAAAACCTTAAACAAAGATTCGTTAAATATGATTTCTCTTTTCTATTTGAATTAATTAAAAAAAAATACTCAAGAGATATGAAACAACAATTGGCAAGAAGCACTACACGAATGAGTGTAGTCAGAACAGTAAAACAAATTTGTGAGGCAAATGTAATTGAAAATTGAAGCAGAGTAAAACTGAAGAAAACTTGGCAAGATCAAATATTTTAAATACTTGAAAGCGGACTGGTCAGAAGTCGTAATAATCGGCGGGTATGTATGAGGAGGTGCATGATAAGATGAGAAATAGGAGAAGATTGTTTGTAAAGACAAATTGGTGCGGCGTTCTATTCTCTCTGCCTACCTCTGCAAAGAAGTGACATGATAATAAGTTAGTAAACAAGTTAGTATTCGTTTGTTCAAAATTTTAAATCAACTTAAGTAATTAACCGTCTGAATTTTTAAGATATTTAGATTGAAAAATTATGTTTCCGATCCTTTTTGTTTCTCGGCCATTCTGTGCGACACACCACGTAAAGAT
>NW_028281336.1:0-137500 GCF_059751285.1 Brachycentrus maculatus
GTAGAAATAGTTCTTGTACCATTTTACGCGCAACTAAAATTGTATATTATTTGAATCTCTGCCAGCCTGGTGTTCTCATCCTTTATACTTTGTAGGGCTTCAGCACAGTTCTGCTGTCTGCTAGCGGAAATTGCACAAGCAGATTGCGCCAATGTTCTAGATCACAGTTTCTCAAACTTTTTGTCCTGCAGACCCTTTGTAATTTTTTTATTTGTTTTCCGTAGATCCTCTGCCTGCCTTACATTGAATTTTCAAACACTTATCGACTTTAAATGTGTTTTGACTGCTGATACAGTGCTATACACCTTGATTAATCAGAATAAAGAACAGTGTCAGTTTACCAACGAGTTAAAAACGTAGCGCAACGCAAAGCAGATAAGTTCTTATCATATATTTAGTATTTTCCATGTCTAATTTAAGTTTTTTAAATTTATTTATTGATTTGGCGGATAATTTGTAGAACTCTATTTTCATTTATATTTTAAATTTTAAATCAAACACAGATTTTTCGAGTTTACTAAGTTATCTTTTATTTAAAAAAAAAAACACAAAAAATAATAGTGTGACAATTGTTTCTCCTAGTTATGGCATTTTCAAATGAAAGTTTGAAAATTCGTTTGAAAATGCCATAACCAGGCGAAACAATTGTCACAATATTATTTTTGTGTTTTTGTTAATAAAATACAATCAAACTCAATGTTTGATTTAAAAATTAATACATAAATCTAATATAAGTATAATGTATGTCTTCAACGTATTGAGTGTGTTCAAATCCTTGTTCACACATCTGGCTTTCTCTACATAAGAGTTATTTTTACACCATATGGTACCACTTTCAGACGAAATTTCATATCTATCAAATATAACAACATACAAACAGTACATCCTTAAAAATTTATATAATATAGACGGTCAAAAAAGGGTAGAATAGTGAACACACAAGTGAATAAAGTGATTATTAAGCCAGACAAATACCAAGTTAAAACCCCTAGAATGACTTACATTTTTTTTCTAACAAAATTGATAGATGTTTCCTCTCATATGACATATCTTATTTAATTTTTTAGTAACTTAGATTTGTTTGCTGATGTTTCAACATATCAGAGAAAATTACATTAACGAAAATTTGGACACTGTGATTTTTTTGGTGGGTTTTAAGATATGTTACATATGTACAAAAATGTACGAAATGGTATAAATTTTTATTTTTGAAAAAAATGCTACATTCAAGACGTATTTTTTGCAGTTTTCATAAATGAAATTTTCCGTGTCTATTGACAAAAGAAACACGTAAAAAGAGAAAAGTTCCTCCAACAAAAGAAGATAAATCATTGATTAACGTTATTTCAAGGAATTTTCGTTTTAATATATTTGGAGCGCTATACCCAATATATCATAAGACCAGAATTGCACGAGAACTTTTTATAACAGTATCTGATTTTGGCAGAGTAGCTCTGCGGAATTATTTCATATCTTTTCTTTACAAAACAAAGGAGGGATTTATTGAATTTATCAAATAAAAATGTAAAAACCAAATGAATGTGATATTTTCGTTTCTTTATATAAAATGCGAATATAAACAATCGATAAAAAATAGCTATATGCGAGTCGTCACTACATTCTTTACATGTGTTGCCTCGGTGCTCCTGAGGCATTAAATACTGAATGATATGTTTATTTAACCTTAAAGTACGGGACTTGTTTAGATTTACCTTAATACAGGAGTATCGTACAAGATACTTACGTTTTACCAAACGTTGACCAATAAAGAAAATAGTCATTCCCTAATTTCATTTCATGATGGTATGATTATTCCGAAACCGGAATAATCATACTATCATCATCGTTGTGACATTTATACAAAATAAGTCCGACATTTATACAAATAAAAAAATTGTATAAATGTCAGACTGTATCAATTTTATTTTAATCTTTATTTGACCTGATGATGTAATGATTACTCTGAAACCGGTAGTCAAAAGTAGTGTTTTTTAAGTGGTATTACACAAAGTTAACGATGAATGATAAGAATAGTGTTGATTGTCAGGTAGTTTTTGATATACAAGTTTAATTCCTTTTTTTCATGAAAATATTTCCAGTCTCGCATCCGTTATATTTGCCGAGCTTTCGTATTCGCTGTAAGAGTCGATATTTCATTTAATTAAATTTTCTCGTCTCTTCATAATCACCCATTTTCTCCTTTTCCCCCCCAATGTGTGCATTCCTCCATTCCTAGGTCACATCTGCATTCCCATCAAGTCTTTAATAACATTGGGCTTGATAAAATACGTTCCACGGTCTCTGTTTTACTACCCTATCGGAAATATTCTTTATTAATTGAAAAGGCGCCGGCGTTTGCTTGGCGCATTCGCAACTTTTATATTGAAAGAGAATATGTTACCTAACATTTCCTCTATAAATGATTTTAAGTAATTAAGAATTCTAGCTTGTAAATTTTAAGGTTTTTTTTTTGCGATTTAATGATTTTATATTGGTGAAAGACGGGATTGGTCGCGTTTTGTCGCAACTTTAATTAAAAATTCGATAGAATACAGTAAACAGAACAGATTTGAATTAAAAGTTTTTTTTGTGCGAGATTGGAAATAAAACTTGTTGGTGAGGACCTCCACTAAGGATATTTTCATATTAAGGATTTGCAATCAAGATAAATCAATCAAAAAAAGTGATTTTCTTTGATAAAATTAATAATGATTTTAAAAATTATGAAAAAAATACATAGTTTTTTATTTATTTATCAATTAGTGACGTGTAATGAAATTTTTATATGCTATCGATAAGTTTCTTCAAAATATAAAACGTGTTTTTGCATTGAAATTCCGTGCAAATTGCTTTCGTTCCTTTTCTAAGTGGCGATAAAATAGCTCAGGTTATGGAAAAATGAGCCATTCCAATAATTTTCTCACATAATATGACTGTCGTTCACAGATTGTCTTTCACATACATGTTTACGCACTCAATTATTAATATTTTTCCTATTAATATATTTTAAAAATATTTAATAACGTAGGATTTATTTTGAATTAAAGTTTTACTCATAATATTTATTGATTTAGCATCAGCTCTGTGGAATGACAGGTTGATTTTTCTTTAAAATTAAAACTTGTATAAAACCACTTATGGAGATACAAACAAAGATCAATGTCAGATTGATCAATGATCAATCCTACGTTTCACAATTAAGAAAATTTATAAACTGAAAATAAATTTTGTGGCATTGGTTTGAAAATGCCATAACGAAGCAAAACAATAAAATACAATTTAGTAGACTCAAAAAATCATTGTTTGATTGTAAAATTCAATATTTAAATTAAAATGGAGTTCTACAAATTAAACACCAAATGAATAGATGAAAAAAGGTTTGAACAACTTGTCACAAATTTGTGTTTATTAAAGTAGTATTACACACAGCGAACGATGAATGATAAGGAAAGTGTTATATTACCATACCACAAAGTTAACAATGCTTTTAGTTTACAAAATATTAATAAAAAAACCTGTTTTACACCTTAAATATAGATCACGATTTCGTTTTCACAAACTGTGTATTTTTTTATTACTGGTTTCATTTTGCATAACTGGGTACAATTAAGAAAGGCTTACTTCATTGAGAAACTGCCATCTCCAGAAGTTGTACAAATAATATTCAATTAGTATAATGAAAATGAGAGGGATTTAAAGATGTCAGCATTATTAATTTTAAACAAAGTTAAACAATGAGAAAAGAAAAATGTTATTTTGAAGCTGTATTCTTACGAAGATGAATAAAATATACAATGTCTTTGAAAATTCTGTTTGTCCTCGCTTAACACCGTTTTAAGGACAAAGGGATTCTCGTAAAATAAATAGCTTTTTTAGCGTTTCGTAAAAAAGCAAGAAATTGCGTTCACTTGCATCGATTGAATAATTTATGAATCTTATGAATTTTTAAATTATCGATTGATTAATTATGCAAATTTTAACTGAATATGAAAGAATTAAATAAAAAAGAAAAAAAAACAACCCCTTTAATTTACAGTAAAAATATTTAAAAGGATAATTTTTTCATTTTCAAATTTAAGTTTTTATAACGTAGGTGTCATCGAAAACAATTTTATACACATTATTAAGAAAAAGGAATTAAACAAAAATCACATACGATAATATCAATTTATGGTATATACTTATATAGTAAAATAACAAATATGTAATTTTTCCACGTCAACTTTATTTGTCCAGCAACCGGGTTTCATTGTAACCGACATCATCATACTTGTGTGAGGCTAGACAAAATTCTATGTTAAATACACAACAAAGCAGGAGTTAAAAACCATGATTTTATATGCTGGTCAAATAAAATTCATGTGGAAAAATTACATACATAGTTGTCATTTTATTCTATTAAATGCAGCTCCACCAAGAAATGTCATTACACAATTTAAATGTGCTTATATATATTTTAGGTTAATTTGATATTATAAAATAAAATTGATTTAAATATTGGTTAAATGTATATCAATTCGTATTACAATTTCAAACACATTTTATTTTTAGATGAAGGAATAATAAAACAATTACTTATATACAATGATTATATTTACGTTATACATATTGTTAAGCTTAATTTCTTATATGTTATAAATGAGAATTCATGCAATATTTACGTTGGTTTTATTAACAATATTTATACATAATTAAAATTTAACTTTGTTTTAAAATCACTAAAAATATTTTATTATTACTTAATTATAATGTCTACCGGTTTCGAAGTTTACCGCTTCTTTATCCAGACTGAAGTATTAATCAGTCTTGATAAAGAAGCGGTAAGCTTCGAAACCGGTTGACGTTAGAATTTAGTTATAATAAAATATTTATATTGATTTTTAAAACAAAGTTTCATTTTAAAAATAAAATGGAAAATCACAAAGTGAGCGCTTCATATATATAAAAAAAAATTGAATTTATTATAATTTAAGATGAGGGAAAGATTAAAGCATTAATTATTATCCTTAAAATAAACATTTTAAATAATTTAAAGGGTAATTTGCTACCTAAAGTTAAATAAAAATATAACATGATTATTTTAATACTAGTTTGGAATATTTTTGAGGTAAATCTGATTTTCATAAATGAATATTCATTATAACATTGGAGATAGAAACTAGCTGCAAACAGCAACCGATCGAAGGAAATGGAAAAATAAAAAGAGACCCATATCCAGAAGTGGAAAACAAAAGGCA
The DNA here is from genome assembly GCF_059751285.1 of Brachycentrus maculatus. Taxonomy (NCBI): domain Eukaryota; kingdom Metazoa; phylum Arthropoda; class Insecta; order Trichoptera; family Brachycentridae; genus Brachycentrus; species Brachycentrus maculatus. Next base: position 5,238 of record NW_028281336.1, read on the forward strand.
CGAGAAGAAGAAGAAGAATTACATTATTTATTTCGTATACGTGAAAATATTGGGCTAATAGGAATTTGCTAAATGTAGAGGTGTCAAAAAGCTCGCAAAAGTTATTTTTTTCTGCACAGTACGTATGTAGGTCCTTCACTAATAATATTAATAAAATATTTCTTTAATTTATGTACATGCTGATTCGAGTATGATGAAAGTACTATTTTATTTATATTTTATAAGTTGCCATCACCACATTTAAAAATAAAAACAATGCTGCAAAATATAACCCAATTACGAAATGTAGGAATAAGCCGGAAAATATAAAAGATTTTAGTATTTTACGATCTTTGTTTCACAAAATGTAATATTTTTCATCAATGTATTTATATGGCTATTGATTGAAGTAGAGCTCTCTGGCTAAGAGCCAATACGGGCCATAGAGCCTTTAGTGGTTATGTAAGATACGAAATACAACCGTCACGATATATATATAAGTTTTATGTAGACTGTTTGGGTTACATTTCCATCGCTACACATCGTAAAACCTGCACCGTGTTTCAAATTTATGTGCATATTATGTTGAATCTGGACTCATACATATAATAAAGGATCTCTCAGAATTCTAAGGAAATAAACATGATATTATCACTTAACTTTTGAAGTGGTTAATGCCTTTTTTACTTGAAATGGCCTCTATCAAAAGTGTACACAGCGTATTTTAAATGTTTTCTATGTGTCTCTGTTGAAAGTTTTGTCTCTTTCAAAAATTATATTGTATAAAAAGATACTTGTACCTAAAAATATTGAACAGTTTAACCAAAAATATTTTTTTAATTAATTGATTCGGCCAACTAAACTTGATAAATCCTCTAACAAACCAGGATCGGTATGATTGAAAATTTCTTTATTTTTATAAAAAAAACGCATTTATGGCAGAAGGATCAAAGATAAAAAATGGATGATAGCAATAGACTGATTGCAATCGAAATGCAATCTACCAGAGGAATGTGTGGTAAAATGATGTATGGTAGATCTTCGAATGGCAAAATAATGAAACAATACAATTCTGATATAAACGTTATACATAAAATTAAGAAAGGTGTGATGAGATGGTTTGGACATGTATAACTTATGAGTGAAAAAAGAAGAGTAAATAAAATTTTCACGAATTGATTCGGCAGTCACTTTGAGGTAAAATCTATCCATTTTCAATTAATGTTTTGTTAAGTTAGTTAATTTATGTGTTAAAATATATTTTAATAACCTCACCTCTTTCCTCAAGGTTTGAAATAATTTGAAAAGTCTCAGAATAGGTTCAGCATCATTTTAAATTATGACGTCTACATTTAAATATATCTCATAAGAAAAATATAACTTTTACAATAAAGAATAATGAAAATGTTATCTAAATAAAACACACCATAAAAGTTTTGCTGAATGTAGTAAAAAATTTACACATAAAAAAAAATTAATACGATTGTGCTTAATATTTGATTCTCTGTGATTTTCTTTCAAAAATTTACATCCAGAGAAATATCGCATAATTCCCTCCAAAAGACATTGGACTATAAACAGTATCACAATATACGAGTACAATACAAAACATTCAGATTTATGACCCGAATAATTCATGATTTCTTGCATTGTTGTATTTGTTCCTTGGTTTCGGGCACTCGCAGAAGAGATGCATGAATATGGAAGAGGCGAAGATTGTTTGCAAAGCAGAGTGGTGTTGCATTCTATTCTCTCTGCCTACCCCAGCGGAAAAGCGAAAGCGGCATGATGGTTACATAGTTAGTTAGTTAATATGCTAGAATATTTAATTTTTTGTTTCGGCATTTACTTTGTGGTAAGTAATGATGATATTATTAAAGAAACATTTTTTCCCCACTTTAGTTTTATTTTTTTGACGACTAGTTTCGGAAGCTAAGCTTCCATCTTCAGGTCTAAATGAAAGCTAAAGCATAATAAATAATTGACTGTTCTATAAATAAGGAAAAGGGTAAGATAGGGGAAGGCGTTTCGTCAAGGGGGTGGAGTTTGAAAATAAAGGAAAAATGGAAAGCAAAGGTGAAGAATTTTGAAGTAATATATTATTTATTAAATCATTTTTAGAAATTAAGTTTTTTTGGATTTCAAAATTTTCTCGATAATTCAAAATTTGGATTTTTTGGAAATTTTGGATTCAAGAGTGGAATGAGTGATTTGTATATATGAATGTTAGAATATATTAAAATAATATTTCCATTCCAAGGTAAAAATTATTCAGATATTCTCAGAATATTTTCAGCATTATTTTAAATTATGAGGCCAGAATTTAAACATTATTAAATGCAGAAAAATGTCAAACAATAAAAAAAAATTAACCTAAATAAAACACACCATAAAAGTTTTATTGAATGAAGTTAAAAAAAATCTAAACTTTTTAAAAAATAAATATGCTTAATATTTTTGTGATTTCTTTCCAATAATTTATATCCTGAAGAATATCGCATAATTTATTTTGAAAGACATCGGACAATAAATAGTATTACAATATACAAGTACAATACAAAATATTCTGATTTATGACTCGATTAATTCAAAATTCCTTGCATTGTTGTATCTGTCCCATGTTTTCGCGCACTCGCAAAATTTCGCGAAGTAATCCGGAAATAATTTCGAGGAATTGGCATTATTTTCATTTCGCTTCAAGAAAGAAAAACTTGAGTGGCCGTAAATTTCATTTTGGACATAAAATGCCCCTGAGACGACCAGCAGATCGTAAAATTCTTTTATTGAGATGTAAATATGATTTTTTCACTCAAAGGTCTGAGATAGCAAAATCTTTGCGGTATTTTTTTAAGATACATTAAAAAAAATATTCACAATGATCTTTTACTATAATTGTTCATTTTTTACATTTAATTTGATTTTACATAAAGTTTAGTGTCCACCATTTGTTAAGCCGCAACCATTTTTTTCTAAACCCAGTTAAAATTTTACGTAGGTAATTGATTTTTTTCTTTGCACCGGTTAACATTAATTTTTTTTCTTTAAAATGATTGAATTCAAGGCTTTGAAAAGAAAAGAGTTGTTGAAAGCTAAAAAAATATTAAACAAATTTATTTTTACTTATATTAATAAAAAACTGTATACCAAAAAATCTATAAAAAGATTTTTTTCGTGAAAAGCTTGACATGAAGTGAGTTTCGTGAAATCTGTGTTTTAGAAAAAGCCCTGGTTATTTCTTTTAATGAATAATACTGCTCTATCTTAAGTTATTTAAATCTGCATATGAGGTTTTTTTTATAATTTGTTTTATCAACAGAAAGAACCATTTTGAAAATAAATATTATTAAACCAAACAAACAAAATTTTCGGGAAGTTTTGAGGTAAAAGCACTAAAGCTTCGAAACATGTTAGAAAATATGGCGACAGTTTACTTGAGATGTGAAAATATGGTAATATAAGCAGTCATTATGAATGCATTTGAGAATCTTGCCCAACTAATTTGTCGACACTTTTAGAAATAATAATCTTGGAAAGATTTGAATTATTCATAAGCTAAGAATTAAATTTCCAAGGTTTGGTAAACACTTTAAATTGTTTCTAGGAAAACGAGAATCCAAAGATTAAGACTTTGATAATTTAGTATTCAATATACAATGTATACGTGTATATATATATATATATATATATATGGTTTATATATATATATATATATATATATATATATATATATATATATATATATATGTATATATATATATATATATATATATATATATATATATATATATATATATATATATATATATATATATATATATATATATATTTATATATATATATATATATATATATATATATATATATATATATATATATATATATATTATATATATATATATATATATATATATATATATATATATATATATAAAATATATATATATATATATATATATATATATATATATATATGGATGAACCATAAATGAATGTAGATGTAAGTGCAAAATTTTAAATATCTTAATAAGTAATAAATAAGTTAATCACCGATTGCTTTCAAATTTTCACACAACGTGTTATTCGACGCACGCGTTTTAAGTTCAATCTTATGTCTTCAATGTTACTTAAAACAATGAAAAGTGTTTTTCAATAGGTTTTTTACCCTCGATGGGAGCGCCATCTCTTGAAAGTAATAACAATACACGCGATACTTATTGCTCATGGTGGACACTTCTTTTGAGAGCTGCTAGAATATTGTGTTGTAATTTAATCAATTTAGAAATGTGTGTATAGATTTTCTTTCTTTTCTGTTTTATTAGATTGAGAAACATAGATGTGTGGTTGTGTACAGCTAGTAAAAAATAAAGATTTCGCAAACATATTTCCACATTTTTTCCAGTTGAAATCAATCTCAAACTGCAGAAATTAATGTTTGAACTGGTGTTAAAAGAAAAAATATTTTCTAAGTCAACATAAAAATTCCCGTCCTTTGGAGTATCCGATATAATATATTTATTCAATTAATTGACTTCTTTCCCACGAAAATCAAATTTATAAAAAAAATGTAATTCTCTTTTTCTTTGTTCTTTCACAGGAATATAAAATGAAATTTATTTTCCTGCTTTCTTGTACACTTATTGTTCCTTTTGCTTCTAAATTTTTTTAAATGTAATGAAATCATTGTGATTTTTATCGCAGAGTATCAAATAACTAACATATTTCTCTTATATAACACCGAAAAATGCGCCCCTGTCGCTTTCATTTATTTTATTTTTCACTTGGGACAAAAATCAGCAGGTGTATTTGAAAGCAATTTCAAAATTTAATTCCAATCCCGGTTAATAAAACAGCGCTTTCCAAATTGCCAACGACAAACTTAATAAATTATTTCCATCTCCAGAGATTCAGCCGTGCCTAAATTTCCGTAAAAATCTCCATCCGTATTCTACAAGTACCAATCTGAAATTTTCTCTAAAAATACCACCCATTTTCCAACATACGGCTGACCTTTACAAATCCTAAAACCGTTTTTGCTTATTCAATTTATAACTGACTGACTGACTAACCATCACGACGGTTCTACGGGCATCCTGTCCAGGGGGATATTAAATACAAACAATATTTTTGGGTATGTGTGTCCAAATCCTTGTCAATAAATCTGGGTTTCGTCATTTAGGAGCGTTTTAAACATTTTTAAATTTTATCATAGATAAAGAAGAATATTGAATAATTTATATATGAAAGGAATGTGAGGCTGAACAAGGGACAATTAAAAATATTAAGAGGAGTTTTTTAAGGAGGTATGGACATCTGGAGCGAATGGATAACGAGAGAATGAGTAATAAAATATTTGTGGCGAATGTGAGTGGGAGAACATAACGAGGAATGCCAAAAAACTTGGCACAATCAGATCGATCAGAACATAAAATCTGATGATGTCAAAAGTCTGCGTTATCGGAAGGCATGTATTACAAGATGTATGGATGTGAAGTAAACGAGGAGTGTATGTCAGGACAGAAGAGTGTGGCGTTCCATCCATACCTGCCCCTGCGGGGAAATAGCATGATGGTAGTAGTAGTAGTCGTAGTGGTAGTAGTGAATAAAATAAGTTTAGGTATTTACAGGACTGACGTCAACCATGTAAAACCCAGACATCCACATTTTTTTCATTTATATTGAGATGTCAAAATATAAATATGTATGGTTGTATTTATATGTTAAAAAAATTATTGATTCGTGTCCACAAAAATTAATACCTCCACGTGGGTTGAGAAAAAAAAATTCTGTTAATTTATTTCATGAACTAAAGTTATGAAATAAATCAACAGTCAAAAAAGCACGTATAAAAAAAAATGATAGGTAAGTATGTCCTTTTTTCCTTATGATGACCCGTAAAGGTCTAGCAATATATTTTTACAAACGCACCCTCATATAATAAAATCACTGGAACAGAAAAGCGATATTAAGTCCGAATATATTAATTCGACCCCTTTTATAAATAACCTTCTATAAATATCCTCGGGTGTTAATAACATCCCCTTTCATACTAAGTTATAGAGCCTTTACTTTAGCTGGTGTGCTATCCTTATCTTTTTAGCTGGCTATAAATTTCTAAATAACAAGCCAAAAAAAAAGACTTTGAAAGTGCAGTGAAGTCACTTTCAGTACTTGAAATATTGTAAATGAATATCAAAGTTGCAATAAACTAGTGAAAAGTATAAAAATCTTCTTGTGCACGACTTTAATACCCGCTTCACCCATAATGAAGGGTTGATGGTCCTAAGAGAATACATGTGCAAGAAGACACTACTACACATATTTCCCTACATTTTTAATTTGTTTCCAATGGATGTAAATGGACAAATAAAAGTATGGAACAAAGGCCAAATAAAGGATTGAGTAACGATCAAGAGTTAATACTGTTAAATTGAATAAAAGTTTTTAATTTTACGTTTATTATTATCTTTTTTTAAATATTCATGCTAAAATAGATTAAAAAATAATTATGAATAAAAAATATTTAATAAAAAACTCCACTAACAAGACAAACGTGGCTAGATATGTCTTCCCGTTTTTATAAATGGATGTATCTTTGATTAGAAAAAAGACCTATTCAAGATATTTTTTAACTATAAAATTTTGAGCTCGACACGTCTGCTTAGGTGCCGTTCATATACATATTCAAATGCGTGTTACAAACCTAAATATGGTGTAATTTAAACACGCGTGGACACAGTTACAACTAAGGAGTTATCCGGGGACGTGTGTGGTGAGGGAAAATATTGTTTTATTGTAATTTATTACATACATTACTTTCGAAAATGACAAATTTAAATGAGATTTATAGCGCGTTCGGCCATTATTGAGATCTCCAAAACCGCAATTATCTACACCTAAACGAATTGCTTCTCCCAAAATTGAAGCCACACCCTGTTTCAAAAATGACAATTGATTTATTAATTAATATTGAAATATAGTAAAAGTATTTTAAATATTTAATTTAAACACTGATTTGAGTAAAGCGATTTGATAATGCCCTAACGAGGCGAAACAATTGTCACTAATTAATATTAAGTTTTTTTTAAAGTATATAATATTTTGTCGTCTGAAATCAGTGTTCAATTTTAATATTTTAAATAAAATATGGAGCTCTACAAATTCAAAGCCAAATCAATAAATAACCTTTTTTTAAAAGGAATAAACACGCAAAGCTTATAATTTTTATGCTTGTTGACAGATATGATAGCTAGGAAAAGGAAAGTATGTGTGGAAACATATAACAAACACCCAGACCAATTTAAAAATAATATTTTTTGAATTCAATTTGCAATTTGCGGGAATCGAACCCGCAAAGCCAGTTTCGCAGTTGAGTGTCTACCCGACTACACCACGGCACCTGTCATCCTTATTTCATTAAAAAATCTTAAATACAGTCATTATGCACATGAAGTCAAGATCATTTAAAGGAAAATCCTTGCTTCGATCTTTCTATATTTAATAAAAAATACGTTGGAAAAGTGAATTTGTGGTTATGGCTAAATTGACTTACTTCAAAGCGTTAGTAAAATTTAATTTTAAATAAGCGCTACTTATTTTAACAGAGCAGTGCTTTTATCGACAGGTTTTTGATTGACCCGTTGATGGGGAAACCGCTCTTATGAAACTTTTAGTAATCATAATATTTTTTATTAAGTAGAGGTTTTTTAAATACATTTATCAAACCAGAAGTAATGATGAAATGTTTTTAATTGAATGCATTATTTAAGAACACTTTTGAGTTTATTAATGCAAACACGACTAGTTTCAAAAACATTTGTAAATCTCGAAACTAGTCATATTTATATTAAACTTATGTTTTTCTACAATATTATTTCCAAATCAATGAACTATATAAGTTCTTCGGCATTGTTTAAAAAATATATACAAATAAATATTGACGACATAAAGAACATAAAGAAAGTTGTCAAAAAAATCTTTAATCATTATTCACGGTGATTGAAATTAAATTTTAAATAACTTAACACTGAACGATTTTTATTTAAATATTGATTATAGTTTAAAGTACATATAACAATTTCTCAAATATAAAATACAAGTCTGCCTTCGTAGTGTAATGGTCAGCACGCTCGGCTACCGTTCTGGGGGTACCGGGTTCGATTCCCAGGGGGGGTAAAATAAATACAAGTGATTTTTTCACAGTAATATTTATTGAATATTACCATGGACTGGTACCTGAAGCGGCGGGCTGATCACCTTTCCTTCATGTGTAAACGATCAAGATAACACTGCGTTTATATGACACAGTGCCCTATGCACCATTGGGGTGCGTATAAGGGTTTTATATATATATATATACATATATATATATATATATATATACATATATATATATATATATATATATATATATATAATATATATATATATATATATATATATATATATATATATATATATATATATATATATATATATATATATATATATATATATATATATATATATATATATATATATATATATATATATATATATATATATATATATATATTTATATATATATATATATATATATATATATATATATATATAAATATATATATATATAATATATATATATATACATGTATATATATATATATATATATATATATATATATATATATATATATATATATATATATATATATATATATATATATATATATATATATATGAAATACATAGTTTCTTTAAAACATAAAGCTTAATTTTCGATTCAAGTGGCTTTCAACCTTTAACTTATATGTACGTGAAGTAAATCGAAGATTAAGAAATGGTAAATAATTTCCAAGCGTTTTTTTAACCCTATAAAACCTGTTTTCGTTTTATTCAAGGTATTTTTTGTAAGGATACGTTATTGATATGTCTCAAATTCAACCTATCATGATATGGGAACCTACTAGGATATTATATTAATTTTATACACCCTGTACCTCAAATATATACGTTGAAAAAAACAAACTTTAATACAAACAGGGTGACTCAAAATCCCTTCACGAAATCATATTAGTTTATCGTTGCTACCCTCGCGCTACGTCTCTGCAGTAGTAGGAAGAGATTAAAGAATGCTGTATAAATCTACCCTCATACGCTTAAGCTTCCTAACTATTAAACACATTAACATATTTTACATAGAACATTGTCAATACCATAGTGCACTGACCTATAATAGTGACATTTTTGTACATAAGGTATTATTTGAAGGTGAGGTATTAGGTACTTAAGCCAAGGAAAAGGAAGACAGAAAAAATGGTAAGGGCACTCATGATTGCATATGCGTACTTATACAAGTTACTGTTAAGAGGATTTTAATTTTGTATTTTCTAAACTTTTTTCTTGAATTATCATGAAATAAAGGAAATTTTAAAAACTTGTCTTTTCAATGATTCCATATGAAGTTTTTCATATTAACACGATGAAAAACTTTAAACAATAAAAGTTATGGATTTTTAAAACAACACTTTTTTTTGGTTTATTGAGTTTTCCGTACAATTTCATATTCTTATTTATTAAATATAGCATTCCTGGCAGAATAATGAACATTAAAGTATAGCTTTGAGATTCCCGCTAAGATGTACGTGTCCCTGGAGGTTTCGAAATCCAAATATCAGTTTAACTTTGACATTTTTAATATTTTGAAAATAAAATAATTTCAAGCCATAATGCATTTGACACACACCCTGTATCAAATCTTGGATATCGTATGGATAATAGATTTGATAGTTTTTCGGGGTAAACTGGGAAACAGCCTTTCGAGTATAAAAAAATTCTCGTTGAAAAAGCTATCTTTTTCCCTAATGCTTTTACATGAAACCCAGCAGCGGTCCATTGTGTTACTTTTATAAGAAAAAAGGGTTTTTCAAACATAAATTTTTATTTACTTGAGTACCTACCTAGGCAAATATAACATGATCAGGACTAAAGTTTTGTTTACTGGTATTTCTGGGTGGAACTGCATTTTAGATAATGTATAAACAATATTATTTTTGACAAATACAACATATCTAAAAAAGTCATTAAAATGTCAACAGAAAGATGCAAAAAGGTTACTGAGAATGAAGTGAAATTTATTTTTTAATTAAACTTGTAAAATAGGAATTTAAAAAATATTTATATTTTCTTATTAAAAACGACATTATTTACGGGTACCTTACTCTTAATTATTTTTTATTGAAAAACTCTCTTTACCGTTCATTGTTTACTTTGTGTAATACCACTTTTTAATAACACTTATGTACATATTTGTGACTGCCGGTTTCGGAAAATTATTCCATCATCAGGTCATTAAAATAAAATTATAACGATTTGACAATTTACTAAGTAAATTAAACTTCCATTTTTGAAAATATTCCCTTCATGATCATTTGTCGTCTTTCTCCCTTTCAAAAATTTAATTTTTACACAAATGTCGAATCGTCATAATTTTATTTTAATGACCTGATGATGCAATAATTTTCCCAAACCGGTAGTCACAAATAAATGTTTAAAAAGTGGTATTACACAAAGTAAACAATGGATGGTAAGGAGAGTGTAATATTACCACACCACAAATTTATCAATGCTTTTAATATACGAAATATATTATTTAATGATTCAAGAAACGGAACAATTGTATAAAGATGATGTAAATGCTTAAAAAGCTTAGGGATAAGAACCTAATTGCTATTGTACGATAATATTGAATGTGAAAAAATGTGACCCTTGACGACAATGTATACCCCGTTTGCGATAAAAAGCTCCTAAAAATATGAACCCATTTAAGGAAGCCTTTATCAAAGTGATCGACATCTGTTTATTTGGTATCAGTATTCCCCCATCAATCACTTCATTCTCTTATTTCCTGCTAACTTCCTCCCAAGTTTCTTCTCCCCACATTCCTGATCTACGAACTTCCTTTAATGAGTTTGACTCCAGGAAATAACTCCTCGTATTCAGAGAACAATAATATCAATCATATTTTTTAAAGAAATATTATTCATACCAGGTACTCAGGAATATGACATATTTAAAAAATATATATTCCTTACACCCAAGTTAACCAGCTGCCTGACATATAAAATAGAACCCATTCGGGGATCCAAAATAAATGATCTGAAGTGTTTAGTCTTACTAACTAACTAACTAACTTACCATCACGCCGCTTGCCCGCAGGGGTAGACAGAGAGAATAGAACGCCACACCACTCTGTCCTTGCAAACATTATTCGCCTCTTCCACGTTCATGCATCTCCTCATACATACCCACCGATTGTTACGACTCCTAACCTGAACACTTTCAAGTATTTGGCATACCTGATCGTGCCATGTTAATCTCGGTCTTCCTCTGCTTCTTTTCCCAATTACATTCGCCACATAAATTTGTTTTACCGTTCTTTCCTCACACATTCGTTCTACATGTCCAAACCATCTCAACACACCTTTCTTAATTTTATCGATAATGCTTATCTCAGCTTTGCATTCCTTCCTTATTTCACTATTCGCACATCTATCATACATCGTTATGTCGCACATTCTTCTGAGAGATCGCATTTCGACTGCATTCAGTCTACTTTCATCCTTCTTTTGCCAACTCCATGTTTCACTTCCATACATTAGAGTTGGAACCAGGACTCCGTTGTGCACTGCCAGTTTAGCTGTAGTGTTAGTGTTGTAATAGTTGTAGCGTTCAGTCAATTTTTCTTATTTTGTTTTTACCTTATGTTTTTTTTTATATTTTCTCATTTGTTATATTTTCTCACTTTTTATTATTTCTCATTTGTTTATTTTAAATATGCTTCTTACCTTATGTTTTTCTCATTTATTTCTTTAAAATATGCTTCTAATGCCTATTTATTATACCTGTTTATTGTTTTTATATTTTGGCATGTATTAGTTTTGGTTATTTGGAAAAAAAACTTTTTTATAACTATATTATTTGTGTTCCAGTCTTATTAACCTAAATCCCATGTCCCAAAATGAGAAATATAAATAACTCATCGGGAATTTTGCATATTTGACTTATGTATGTAATATGTTTTGAAAAATAAATAAATAATTAGTTCTTTTCCATTCTTTAGTTTTTTTTTAAATCCTTCTTTATATTATCATAACTCCGATTTTATTGTTGTTTGTTTTTTAAAATCTTTTTTAGTTATTTATTGTTTATTTTGTAACTACTTTTTTCTTCAATTCGTAGCAGAGAGTGCATAGGACACCACCGTGAATTTACTTGCTTAACTTGATATTCGTCTAAATGAAGCGATTTTACCTGCTTTTCAGATATTAGAATCTAAGAGAATAATATTTTACGAGATAGAGTTTGATGGTAAGTGACGAAGTTAAATAAGGTATAGGGTTGTGGTCCCGTGTTTAGTGTCGCAGACGCTTAAGTCACATTTTTTGGGTCCGAATCTACCACAATTGATACCTATTTTTTTTAAAAGAGCTGCCTAGGCTCACAGAAATAATATGAAATTGAAATATTCGTGTAAATAATAAACACACAAATATTTCTCTTTTAAAAAAAAGCTTCAACAATAATAAAAAAATAAAACCGTACAATTTATAACGCGCCATTTTTGTAATATATTTCTCGAAGGACGCTTAAAACGTAAGCCACTAGGGGTGTTACACCTGTATTCGTATCAGATTTATAAGATATGTGAAATTCCTTGAGGATATAGTATACCTACGGATACTGACAGATTTTATTTGTGTACTTGTATAGTAGTTGTCCCGATGAAGAGACAGATTCTCATGAAACTGATTCAGTTGAGTTTACATTTAAACCAGAAAATAGTTCAGAGCGGCGTTGCACGTACAAAAAATCTTACCGTTCGTTTTTCCGTCTATATAAATAATTAAGACAATTAAGATGGGAAAGAGACCTCTTCCATTGAAATTCTGGACATTTACATAAGGAAACAATTAACAAACTTAAGGAGGAATATTTTTGCATTTTAAATATGTTTGAGACTCACCTCACGCGATACTCCGAATTAAAAATCAAATGGAAATCTGAATGACCTCCCTTGTCACTAACCCGTTGAAAAAGCATTAATTTTCTTGAATTATACTATAATATAATATAAATGCAGAATTAAATATAGTAGAACCTCGACTGTGTAGTTTTATTGGGGGTGAAGGCAGTCCAGATAAAGAAAAATTATGTAGTCAGGGGTAGTCAAAGATAGACTGCCACACTCTTTTGTCCTAATATACCATACACTAGGATCCTTCACGCCCATACCATTTTGAAACCACCAGATTTTCGGTGACGATTGATCCGGTCATTCCAGGTCATTTGTCACTACCACTTCACTACCATTATTCCATTTCCCTGTAGAGCTAAGTAGAGAGGATGGAACGCCACACTCTTCTGTCCTGACATACCATAAACACCTTACTTCTTTCTCGCCCATACATCTAGTCATACGAGACATCCGATAACGTAGAGTTTTTATGTTATTTTTTGACTTCTCATCAAAGATGAAGAAGAATATGGAAGTCTGGGCATTTACGTGGTGACCGTCATAGGCTGGTTTAAGTGATGACTTTACACACGTGTAACATTAACCAATTCTACCCATTATCGACAACCATACTTCTCAAATTCTTGGAAGCTCTATATAATATGAACCAATTTTGAAACATTGTTATTGAATCACAAGAACTGCACTAGAGACATCTATTAGTGATTTAATACTAAAAAATGATTTAATGTCAAAAAATAATCTTAAAAATAACTTCTATAATTGGAGATCATCCAGATTTGTCAACAATTATTTGGACACACTCAAAATGTTGTAGAGTTTTTACACCACCAGATTTTGGGTTCTGATTGATCTGGTTCGTTCCAAGTGTTTTTTGTCATCTTCGTTCTGTTTTTCCGTTCACATTTGCAAATATACTTACTTTCTTAGTCATTCTCTCGCTACCCAATGCTCCATATGTCCATACCACCTTATTTGTTTTAAAATCTTTTCAATCTACCCTAGTTCAGCCTCATATTCCTATGTAAAATCTTCATTTTTAATTCTGTAATACAACAATTTTCCACACATTCGTCTTCCTGACAGTTCGAGTTCATCTTGGCAGTATGGCCTAAGCAGGATTTTCGAATAACAGATACGTATAAACATTACACCCTTGAAGTTATTATAGCAATATCTCATAAGTTTATGCTGGTGGGGTTAATATATGTCACCCTGTATATTACGTCATTTGGTGAATATGGGACTTTAGGGGTTTAATCGAAAGCCAAATTCAAGGTTGTATATTAAATAGATTTAGTACGTGCGTACACGAATAAATTAAAATATTTGTTTGCTAAAGCACATTATGTCTTGACACCCATATGATACATCAATTTAACGCAGTGGTTCTGAATTTTTTTTTAATTAAAAGTTTTACTTAGTAAATACCACTATTTCTTTCTAAATCTACTGTGACTTGTTTTTCGATGCATTTCGCATCATTTTCAAACACCATATTTTTTACCGTAAGATTGTAAGATTTTAAGAAATAGTTGTATATGTATACTAAGTATAACTTTAATTAAGAATGGATAGATTTTACCACAAAGTAACTGCCGAATCAATTAAAAAAAAGTTCTGCTTATATTTTTTTCAATTAATTGATTTTAATTTTAATCAATCGATGAAATAGTTCTGTATATTTTTTAAGTCAGGGAGCCTTTTTGATAATAAGGAAAATTTGCGGTGTAATTAAAAATCCAAAAACATGCAAAGGTAACTTTTATCAAAAATAAAACTGATAAATTTTTAACAGACAAGTTAAAAATCACATTATTTAAAAAAAATACGGAAAAACATAAATACTACACTGAAACCTTTTACGGCAAAAATTATTTAATGTGATATATTATGAGTTTGTCGTCTATTACGAATTTCAAAGATATAAGATCTTTATGGCTACTTTCATTTCTTCATACGAATTGCTAAGCCAAATCAACGGTAAGTTCACAAATCAAGGGTCACAAATCCTTTCAATGAACCTAGCATTGATGAAGCACCGTTTGTACAAATTTCTACACATAATTCCCAAGGAATTTTCAATTTTTCTATGTATGATGATATAGAATCAAAGATATCTTGACCACTGTTGTGAGGTGAGTGCACACAACTTCACCTTGCAAGGGTGCTGCCATCTAGCCATTATATTTGCAACTTAAATCGCACAGTAAATGAGCCAACATTCAATTTTGGTATTCATAATTTTGCGAAGTACTTGCAATAAGCTCGCAAATCACCAGTGCTCCGCGGAGCACTGTTTAAGAACATCTGATTTAAAGCACTAGCGCATAATAAAATGCAATACGATTCAAAACCAATAATATTTTTATATATTATTTTGAGAAATAAAAATACTTTGTGTTTTGATCCACTCAAATTTTTATTAACCAACTAGTTTCGGCAATAACCTGTTGCCCTCTTCAGGGTTTAATTTATGACTCATAAATTAAACCCTGAAGAGGGCAATAGGTTGTTGCCGAAACTAGTTGGTTAACAAAAATATGAGTGGACCAAAACACAAAGTATTTTTATTTCTCGAAATAATATATCAATATGATCCACAAAGTTAATGCTTTCAATATTCAAAAAGAATAATATTTATATTAAATATAACTCTTTCACGTTGTGTGTATTTAATATAAATAGTTTCTGTAAGAAATCGTACTGCATTTTTAAAATAAATTTTAAACGCTTATTATTTTTCTCCATTCACCGTAGTCAAGTGTTTCTATTTTTTTCTTAAAACTTTTGTTTAAATAACATTAGCTATTTTTATCCTCAGAAAGAAAATGAAATGGAAAATCAATGTTGATGGATCAAAAAAATCATAATTGAATATTTGACGCTTTTTCACGTCACCCATTTAAAATACCAAGATAAAAAACCCTTTTAGAGCTTTTTGTAAAAGTTCAGTGAAAAAGCTCCATTAATTAGTAATTCATCTTCCTTGGAGGGTTTTTTAATGTAAGGGGCGGGTTTGGAACCTTCCCGAGTTTAAAAGGTTCTTGAAAACATTTTCCCTAATTATTCTTGAACAATTTGTATTCACGTTCAAACCTAATACGATATTTTATATATATATTCTCTCGAAGATAGGAAAACTACACTATAAAATCGCTCAAATTAGGATCATTAGAGACGGTGAGAATTTAATTGATTGACCTTTTTATGCTGCGAAGTGAGGGAATTTCAAGTTCGTAAAATTGTGTGAACTTATGAGGGCTAATGAGTTCTAATGAAAATATTTTTTTTTAATAAATACATAACAAGAATAATCAAATTTAATATGGGGGGACTAATTTATAGTACGTTTGATAATATTTGACTTTGATACTTAAAAATATATTTGAAGATATTCAATTAGAGACAATATTTTTGCACTATGGTGATGGAAATAAGCAGGGTTGTGAGACAGGGACAGATAGGCATACAAAGTTTTGTGGTGGAGACCATGGGACAATAAAGAAATAGGTCAACCCCAGCAACGATAGACCGATGACATTGTTTCATATTATTTATTGATTGGGCGTTTAATTTGTAGAACTCCATTTTAATTTATGTATTAATTTTAAATCAAACACAGATTTTTTGAGTATACTAAGTTGTATTTTACTAACAATTTTTTATTTGTTAATAAAATACAACAGAAGACTCAAAAAATTTGTGTTTGATTTAAAATTAATACATAAATTGTTTCATATTTATCAAATTGAGTGAAAGGAGAGAATTATTTGATCAGATTGATTTATACAAAATTTTAAATGATACTTTAGACTGTCCCTTGTTATTGCAAATGATAAATATTTACGCCCAAACTAGGAACAAGAGAAACTGACATATGTTTTATTGTAATAACATCCGGACAGTATCTAGGTTCAATACTCCTATACACCGAATGCAAAACCTCGGCAATGATTTCGTAGACCATATCGATATCTGGAATATGTCACTTCCTAACTATAAAGAAATAGTAATTTCAACGTTTTAGGCTAATGCGTAATTCCTTGTTTTTTTTAATAATTTTATCATTGTCAACATAAGTTTTTTCGAACCAATAATATATTTAAAACCTGAAAACATATTATTTTATCATAAAGTATTTTCATTTAAGCCCTTATGCACACCCCAATGGTGCATTGGGTACTGCATCATACAAACGCAGTGTTATCTTAATCGGTAACACATGATGGAAAGGTGGTAAGCCCTCCGCTTCAGGTACCAGTCTAGGGTAATATGAAATATATATTAGAGTGAAAAAAATCACTTGTATTTATTTGACCTCCCTAGGAATCGAACCTGGGACCTCCATAACGGTAGCCGAGCATGCTGACCATTACACTACACAGGCGGACATAAAATCATGAAGTATACATGTAATATATTTTATACAAATCGGCTACGGCCGTTAATAAAGGAAAAAATATCGCCCGGGACTGCTGATTATTATGCCCTCATACAGTCAACGCTGCATCGATACTATGCAATACCCTATGCACCATTAGGAAAGAATAAGAGTGAGAAGAAGAAAAATAGGAAAAAAGGATGTTTGTCACCATAAAGTAACTTGTGTTTCCCTGGTTAACAGTATTAGTTTTTATTTATCATAATGTTTTTATTTGTCAACCAGGATGTTCGCTGAAGGAATCTGTGACTAAATTAATAATAAATTACAAATTTTCATCTCATTAGTAGACAACTTAAGGTATCAAACATTTAACAAATGAGATTTTACCAAGTTTTCTCATTAATTGTTATTACAAAACGTATTAGGGCCTGATTGCTTTATTCACATGTGCCATTAAAATTCAATTAGAAGATAAAATGTACATTCGAGTACAAGTTGATTGTTGTAATAACAAAATTACTTTCACGGAAATAATTTACCGAACACTGAAATGATACCTAAGTAATTTACTACATATCGCTCACTTCTTTCAACAACGTCATTTATAAAAAAAACTTGATTTTTAGGATATCGTTTTCAAAGTTTAAGAATATAATGAAATGTATTAAAAATAAATATGAAGCCACTTATTGAACTTTTAACTGTGCAACAGATCTTTTGAGGTAAAAACTGTTTTTCTTCATTTGAAAAATATTTAGTAAATTTAAAAAAAATAATTGAACAATAACTTTTTTTCAAAATGCAAAAACAACACTTTCTGCCCTGTAGCGGGTAAATATTAAGTTAAAAATATGCCGCTTTTGCTGGAATATAGTACGTTTTTTGGGCATTCCAAAAACATGCACAACTGAAAATTGACGATTTTTTATATATGACGTTCTTAAAAGGAGTGAGCGTTGTATATATCTGAAAAACTGAGTTTTAAATTATGAAATGGAATTTAAAAGAAGTACTTTTTTGCAAATAGTAATTGCCTCATTCATGCATCTCCTCATACGTTCCCGTCAAT
Source organism: Brachycentrus maculatus (assembly GCF_059751285.1). NCBI lineage: Eukaryota > Metazoa > Arthropoda > Insecta > Trichoptera > Brachycentridae > Brachycentrus > Brachycentrus maculatus. The sequence continues at coordinate 23,685 of NW_028281336.1, forward strand.
TATTCCGACTCCTGACTTGACCATTTTCAAAAACTTGAAATACTTGATCATGGCAAATTTAGTTCTATATTTTTTTGCTCTTAATCCCACACCTCATAAATTTGTTTTACTGTTCTTTGCTCACTCATTCATTCCATATGTTCAAACCATCTCAACACACTTTTTTTTACTTTACTCGCATCGATAATGCTTATATCAGCCTTGCATTATTTCATTACATCACCATTCGAACATTTATCATACATCGTTTTAGTGCACATTTGTCTGTTTAAACGCATTTCAACTGTATTCAGTGAACTTTCATCCTTCTTTTATCAACTCCATGCTTTGCTACAATATTTTAAGGGTTAAAACTAGGATTCTATTGTGTACCGCCAGTTTAGTTTTCATTGAAAGTGTCATTTAATAAATATTAAAGTGAAAAAACATTGAACGTGGAACTTCCAGTACGACAACTAAACTCACTAACTACTCCACCAAAGAGGCGAATTAAAGACAGGAAAAGCTCGCAAACATAAATAATAAAGTAAGAATATACATGTAATGGCTTTGAACGTTTAATTATACTTGTATACGACAAAAAGATTAATGTGTAACTGCCAAGATGAAATAAATTCTAACAATTAATTTAGAGGTTAGATAAAATCACCAGAACAAAACTTTACAGCTGTCAAGACATGTATTGTTCGGCTTTTTTTCAATGCTTTGAAAAAATATATATATTTCGTCCTTTATGCAAAGACATTGTTAGACAAATAAATAAATCAAAGGAATGCTCCGGTTTGATAAACTTATTCATTCAAGGAATTCTATCTCCTGGAAGACAGTCCATTATCTTGGTTATAACAAGCGAATCCTTAGGAATGAAAAAAAACGTGTACGGCAGAATCTCGCTATTCGTACGCGTTTTGTTCTAAAAGACCGAATTGCGAGTAGAATGAATTTCGAATTTACCCGTGAACAAAATATCCTTTGATGAGTCAAATAGAGGTTTTAAGTGCATAAAATTTTATGTTATTTTGAGTTATTTTTACGAAATAAAAGAGATTTTTTTGACATCTTAACACAGATAAAAGAGAATATAAAAGTCTGGGTGTTTAAAGGGCTTATGATCTGTCATCAGGTTGATTGAGTGATAAGTTTGAAAAATGAATGTTCAGTAATAGGCAGAATGGTAAATGTTACACGAGAGTATAAAGTGATTACTTACACCAGCCAAATGCTTGTAAGCCCTGAAAAGGTTTAAGTCTTCCTTCTTCTTTCATATTTTTTTAATATTACGAATTATAAAAATCAGCAAATTTCAATAGATTTCTTAAAATTAACATATCTGTTGAATAAAATGTTAAATCATTTTTTTTGTATTTTAAAAGCATTGTTAACTTTGTGGAATGGTAATAGAATATGTAGTCTCCTTACCATTCATCGTTCATATAGTTATCTTTGTGTAATGTGGACTACAGTTGACCCGGTGATGGGATGGTTATTCCGAAACCAGTAGACATCAAGTTGAGTTTTTAAGTGGTATTACACAAAATGAACGACGAAGATAACACGAGTATTCAAAAAATATGAATTTCCCTTATCCTACTGAAAATAAAACTCCTTTAAATTGCTCAATGTATTTTTTTTCTTTCTAAACGGATATAATTCAGTGAAGCCTTAAAAAAACCCAGTTTCTTAAAATGTTTGATGTATGGGCATAAATTATTTTTGAATTATTTTTTGTTTTTCATTATCATATGGTATATATTACACAGAGATTTGTACGAATATAGAAGCGGATTAATGGCGAGTTTCTATTGTGCAAAACCAATTATGGTACGTTTGACAATTGGGGTAGAAATAATTTTGAAGAATGCTATATTTGTATGGATAATTATAATGATATTGAATGATAAAGAATTGAATAGGCATTTAACAACGAAAAAACATGCATATTGTAAAAAGGCAATTTAAAAATATTTCAGTCTAACTTGGAATAATCTAATAATTTTCACAACATTTTGAGTGTATACGAATACTTGTTCACTTCCATATCAGACTTCTTCATTATTATCATCTTTGTTGAAATGTCAAAAATGTTAAATAACTACTAATTCGAGAAACACAAATTTCCAAACTAGTATTATATTTGGACACTCAGAATGTGGTGAGCGAAATAACTGGTCCAAGTATAAGCTGAACAAATTTGTAAATCAGGTTTTTAGGCGTTTTTCAGTATGTTTCGGTTTCGGACCTTGTAAAGAAATAAAGAAAATCTACGAAATAAAAGCTTTCTAAATCCAATCTCAGATGCGTGTTGTGAACACAACTTAATCATAGAACGTCATGAGAGTGATATGTATGACTTTTAATTTTTTTTCATTACTTCAAAAATGAAATATATCAGAAAATAATGCATTGTTACTGATTTTATTATTTTTTTTTAATTTAATTTTAATTGGTAAAAACCACCTATATTTATTTATTGTATGATTTTTTTCACTCATATATTTATTCAATATTATCTTGGACTGGTACCTGAAAAGGAGGACTGATCACCTTTCCTTCATGTGTTAAAGATCAAGATAACACTGTGTTTAAATACAACATTGGGGTGCGGGTAAGGGTTTAAAGTTGAAATACCACTTTTTTCTTAAAATCTATTGTGACACGTGATTTGGTGCATTACGCATCATTTTTAAACACCGTATTTGTGACAAGACCGTGCCCCAATATTTTTTTAAATGGGGGTTTTTACTAAGTAAAACATAAATTTAAAATGGATACATTTTACGATAAAGTGATTGCCTAATCAATTAATGAGATATTATTTTCATATTATTTTTTGACATCTCATCAAAGATGAAGAAGAATATGGAAGTCTGGGTATTTACGGGGCTTACGACCGTCATAGGCTGGTTTAAGTGATCACTTTACACATGTGTAACATTCACCAATTCTACCCATTATTGACAACCACACTACTCAAATTCTTGGAAGTTCTATATATATGAACCAATTTAGAAACCTTGTTCATGAATCACTAAAACTTCACTAGAGACATCTATTGGTGAGATGTAAAGAAGCTTTTTATTAAGCAGAAACTCTTATATTAGTATGTGAGATCCGAATCCCGGATTATAATCACACACATGAGAAACGCCAGAAAATACCATTTTCATTTTTATTATTAAGCTTATAATTTGACCAGATAATTTATTTACAACATTTTGAGTGTGTCCAAATACTTGTTCACAAAATCTGGATTATCTCCAATTACAGGAGTTATTTTCATATTATTTTTTGACATCTCATCAAAGATGAAGAAGAATATGGAAGTCTGGAATATGAAGAATATGAATATGTGAGTTCTTTACATCTCACCAATAGATGTCTCTAGTGAAGTTTTAGTGATTCATGAACAAGGTTTCTAAATTGGTTCATATATATAGAACTTCCAAGAATTTGAGTAGTGTGGTTGTCAATAATGGGTAGAATTGGTGAATGTTACACATGTGTAAAGTGATCACTTAAACCAGCCTATGACGGTCGTAAGCCCCGTAAATACCCAGACTTCCATATTCTTCTTCATCTTTGATGAGATGTCAAAAAATAATATGAAAATAACTCCTGTAATTGGAGATAATCCAGATTTTGTGAACAAGTATTTGGACACACTCAAAATGTTGTAGATATTATTTTTATTTAACCAGTCTGAGGCACAGAAAAACGTTGTTGGGTACAGGTAGTAAAACATAAATGAACATACCAAATAAAAAAATATATTAAAACGTTACATAAAAATATTGTATGAATAATAAGTACACGTTAAAAACTTTGTTTTCACAGTCAAAGGATGGTTGCAATTTATGTCAGTAAAAGCACAAAAAATGATAAAAGAATCGAGTCAGGCTTAAATATGCTTTGAAAACAAGAAATGAGGAATTTTGCAGCAAATTGTATACCAGAATTTATTACGGTGGAAAAATTATGCTTAAAAATTATGTCAAGAGTAGAATGTTTCAGTTTTACCAGTGGATTTGTTATCACGTTATATTTTCAGTAGAACGTTAATTTCAGTGTTATGATACAAGCGGTTGGATTTTAATGGGTAACGTTAATAGCCTGAAGGACGAAAAATGATCAGGTGGATGTTCAGATTCAAAAGACATTATAAAAAAGTTTGAAAAAGTTCAGAGTTATTTTGTAATATATTTTTTAGTGGCAATGAAAATAGAGTGGAATATCGGGATAACGACCAACTAAAATGCGAACTCTTAAGAATGTTTTTACTGTTATAAAGTGTTTAAAAAGTTGGAAAAAAATTGTTGTTTTTTTTTTTTTTTTTTAATTTATAACATAAATGAATGCTTTTTGTTGTTGTTATGTATGGATATTTTAATTAAACAACAATCTCTTATTTTATTTTTCACATATATCGTAAGATAAGGTTGAAATAAGCGTTATCGATGAAATTAAGAAAGGTGTGATGAGATGTTTTGGGCATGTGAGTCAAGTGAGTCAAGAAAAAACGGTTAAACAAATTTATAAGGCGAATGGGATTGGTAATCTAAGCAGAGAAATACCGAGGAAAACTTTGATAATTAAGTATTTTAAATACTTGTACTTGGTCAGTCAGAATAATTGGTGGGTATGTATGAGGATGAGATGCATAAATGGGGATGAGGCGTTTCAAACACATATTACTGTTACGTTCACAAAGACAGATTGGTATGGCATCTCTCTGTCTATCTCTGCAGGAAAGCACTATGGTGGTTACATTTTAAATTTATATATTTTATCATTATACACATAATGCACATTGCAAAATGTGCCAAAATTTAGAAAAAAGTTAAAATAACACCTTTCTGGAAAAAAAATTCATTTGTGCACAAGAATTTAGACACACTCAAAATGTTGCTAATTTTTTTTTCCTTGTATGAAATATCCTTGATTTTCAAAGCATCCTTATATTTTTCTTACTTGGATATCCTTATTGTTATTTGAAAGTATTGAATTTATATTTGAAGCACTTACTTTGTGATTTTCCATTTTATAATTAAAATGTAACTTATTTTATTTATTGTTTCGGCATTAACTTTGTGGTAAGACATATTACAATAATTAAAGAAAACACTTTGTTTTTTACCACTTGAGTTTTTATTAAAGACTACATGTTTCAGAAGTTGGAAGTTTAACTTCTGAAACATGTAGTCTTTAATAAAAACTCAAGTGGTAAAAAACAAAGTGTTTTCTTTAATTATTGTAAAATGTAACTTAGTTATAAAATCACTATAAATATTCGATTTTAACATATTTATAATATCTACCAGTTTCAAAGCAAACTGCTCCTTTATCAAGACTGAGTTATACTAAAACACCATCTACTTAACAAAATTAAAATTTAACTCAACAAATAAAAATATTCAAAAGTAAATAAAATAAGAATATTTTAAATTTTTTTGAGTAGATAATGTTTTAGTATTAATCAGTCTTGATAAAGAAGCGGTTAGCTTCAAAACCGGTAGATATTATAATTTAGTTATAGTAAAATATTTAAAGTGATTTTAATACAAAGTTACATTTTCATTACAAAAAGTATTAATTTGGTCAAAATGATGAAGTTTATGTTTCCATTTGGATAAATCTATTATTTCAATATTTGGCTTTCATGTGTTACTCCCATAAGAAGTAATGTCGAATACCTAGTAAACAAGCAAATAAAGCAGTAACTAAACGGTAATAGTAATGACAAAAGTAGTATCTAACATCACATGTAGTCATATACGAAATGTTACAATGTAAGGTCTGTAAACATGTTTGTAGCCCTCAGGCTTATTATCGTAAAACAGAGGGAATTTCGAAGTTTTTTCTTCCTAAACTAGATCAATTACAGATGTTCGTAACATATGTTTGCGCAGTTACCGAGCATTGAACGTCTATATCTGAAAATATGGTCGTTATAAAAATATTAGATTGTATGGGGAAATGGGATACGCGAAAAATAAAATTGTGACAGCCTGTTGCTTATTATATTTTCGCAATCTTTACATCACAGTTCGACTGAAAATATATATTTATACTGAAAATATATATATACTTCATATATTTTTATTAAAAAATTAAAACCCTTATCCGCACCCCAATGGTGCATAGGGCACTGCGTCATATAAACGCAGTGTTATCTTGATCGTTTACACATGAAGGAAAGGTGATCAGCCCTCCGCTTCAGGTACCAGTCCAGGGTAATATTGAATAAATATGACAGTGAAAAAATCACAAATATTTATTTTACCCCCCTTGGGAATCGAACCCGGGACCTCCAGAACGGTAGCCGAGCGTGCTGACCATTACACTACGGAGGTGGACAAATATATACTCAAATAAAATAGACATATATTTTTACAATAATAACCAAAAGTGCTTTCATTTTATTTTACTTTTCAATTCCTTCACGCTTAAATAGAAATATTTTCTTTCTAAATACCTTGTTTCTGTATATAAAGGATGATTTTAAAAGGTGTACAAACTCAAATTGATGATGGTACCCACTGTGTGGTACGTTGCGCCATCTTGTTGAAACTACACCTCTATCACATCAATGCTATTCAACTGAGGTACAAAGAAGTCAATAATCATGGTTCTATAGCACTCTCAATTGACCGTAACATTCTGGCCAGCATGGTTTAAAAAAATATGGGGCAATAATTTAACCTGCTCATAAAGCACACCAAACATTGATATTTAGTGAATATTAGGGCGTCTCAACAAAGGTTTTTGGGATTACTCCACTCCAAATTTGGCAATTCTGCTTATTGAAATAGCCATTTAACCAAAAATGTGCCTCATATCATTTCATATTCTTTTTTCACATCTAAATAAAGATGGAGAAAATATGAGAGACTGGGCATTTACAGGGCTTAAGACCATGATAAGATTAGTTAAGTGATCATTTTACACACGTGTAACATTCATCAAGTCAATCCGTGATTGGTAACCGCACTACTGAAGTTCTTAAAAAATGTTTTGGTCAAACTCGTAACACAGTATGCGCGAGTTCACAACCATCTATGGTGGAATTAGGAATCCTAGATTATATAAACATACTTCAGCAATGTTAAAAACATGATATTCAATTTATTTCAGCTTATCGTTTGACAAGTTAATTAATATTTATTAAAACATTTTGAGTGTGTTCAAATATCTGTTGTGAATAAATATTTTTTCATAAATATACAATAAGCCATATACGAGTATTATATATAAATATATATATATATATATATATATATATATATATATATATATATATATATATATATATATATATATATATATACATATAAAAATATAAATAAATATATTTATATATATTTATATAGATATATATATATATATATATATATATATATATATATATATATATATATATGTATATATATATATATATATATATATATTTATATATATATATATATATATATATATATATATATATATATAAATATATATATATATATATATATATATATATATATATATATATATATATATATATATATATATATATATATATATATATATATATATATATATATATATATATATATATATATATATATATATATATATATATATATATATATGTATATATATACTATATACATATCCGATTTTACGAGAATATCAGTCGAAATCAAAGTCAAGGCAATTTTCAATTTTCATTTACGTGGCTGACGACATCATTGACTGGTTTAAGTGATCACTTCACACATGTGTAAATACCCAGACTTCCATATTCTTCTTCATTTTTGATGAGATGTCAAAAAATTATATGAAAATAACTCTTGTAATTGGAGATAATCCAAATATTGGAACCAAGTTTTTGGACACACTCAAAATGTTATTAAAATACAATATATTGAAAAAAGTCACACCATCTTAATTACAGGATTGCCCAACATCACTTTTAATTTTACGGGAATCTTAACTTATCTTAAATTAAATCTTCCTGGATTTCACATTAATCCTAAATTTCAGTTCATCGGAATCTACAGCACGATACCGTTTTGAAAAAAATTCTCCATTCTAATAATCTACGTTTCATTCCGGTCTTCACAAAAATGATATTAAGTTAAAAATATTGTATTGTATGACAATCTTCGAATCTAGATGAATTCATTTTAATTTTCGGTGAAAACAACCCTCATTTGCCTGAAAAAGGACCACGTATCCTTGATGATCCCTAAAATGTGTTTTTGGCAGTCTCAACACGTACAAAGTGTCCTTCCCGATACAGGACTTATATTACCAAGCAATTTCATGCTTTACTTTTATTATAAATGGACGTGGTAAGAATTTTGAAACTATACGTAGGTTTGTGCTCATAATTCCCAATAAAATACACAAAAATATATCACACAGATGGACCATCTTCTATCAATGGTAAATTTAATTCACTATTTTCCAGCTTTGATACTTTGAATTTATAAATAGAAATTAAAAAATATATTTCCCGCAAACGTCCACATATTTTTAGGTTTTTTGTAAAAAATTAAAATTAAAATTCAGGTAAAACGTTAATTGAATATATACTGTTTCTTAATACGTCACCATTATTATCGATGTTTCCTTTTACAAAAAATCTTGTTCCTAACCCCCCCCCCTCCCTATATTTAGTATCCTATATATAAGCCCTAAAATATATTTTTTGCTAGTTAGTTTAAATTTTTACCAGAAGATGAAAACATCTGTAAGTTTTCGAAACGAGTCATATGTATATAAATAAAACTTAGTAAATTGATATATTCCTGTGTTTTATTTTTAAAAAATAAATAACATGTCATTCCACAAAGTTAATGCCGAATCAATAAATAATAAAGTTGTAGTTTTCTTATTCTTTTTTGTCCGCCTCCGTAGTGTAATAGTCAGCACGCTCGGCTACCGTTCTGGAGCTCCCGGGTTCGATTCCCAAGGGGGGTAAAATAAATATAAGTGATTTTTTCACTGTCACATTTATTCAATATTATTACCCTGGATTGGTACCTGAAGCGGAGGGCTGATCACCTTTCCTTCATGTGTAAACGATCAAGATAACACTGCGTTTATATGACGCAGTGCCCTATGCATCATTGGGGTGCGGATAAGGGTTTTATATATTTATATAGTTTTCTTGTAACCTCTACGTAACAATATGTTCGAATACGTTTTTTTGTTAGGAAATACTCGTATTAACGTTACACAGGATATTTTAGGTACATTTTCGACGGCAAACAAATCTCTCAAGCGTCACTTATCAGGAATGGATCAATGAGATACTTGCGGTACATCGGGGACGTATCAACGAATCACCATTAGAGCATTTCCTTCTAGAAATCGTACCGAGAATTCAGTGAACTGTATTCGCACCATGTAAAGGAATCGAGCTTAGATCGAACACACGTGGTATTTGGCTATCGAGTAAAGTCGGAAACATGACAACTTTGCGAAGGATCAATTCGCTGATAGATTGCAACTAAATCTAAAATTTCAAGAGATGCTGGGCCATTCACCCGACTAATATTTAATCAATATATATATTATATCATAGGTGTATAACGGAGAAGAAGTATCTATCGTTTTAAACGAATAGAGATGGAAGATGGATTTTTAATATCGGTGTCCGGTGGTCCCGTGGTTAGAGTCACGGACTCTTGAATCAGAGTTTCAATGTTCGCATCCACTCTACCACAATTTGATAACTATCCGCCGCTCAGGCTCACAGAAATAGTATGAAATGGAAGTATTTTCATCGATAATAGTTCATTCAATAGTAAAAATACAAAATTTCTCTTTACTTTAAATAATTAATAAGCGCAAAATAATAAACGTTACGCAATTTTATAACATGGTATTACGATGTTTAAAAATGATGCGAAATGCATAGAAACACAAGTCATAATAGATTTTAAGAAAAAGTGCTATTTACTAAGTAAAACATGGATAGGTTTTACCACAAAGTGACTGCCAAATCAGTTAATGAAACAATGTTTATCCTTAATTCCTCTCTTCCTACGACCAAAAATGTAGTTTTTTTCTTATTTTTTGACTTCTCATCAAATATGAAGAAGAATATGGAAGTCGGACATTTACGGGTCTGACGACCGTCATAGGCTAGTTTAAGTGATCACTTTACACACGTGTAACATTCACCAATTCTACCCATTATTGACAACCACACTACTCAAATTCTTGGAAATTCTATATATATGAACCAATTTAGAAACATCTATTGGTGAGATTTACAGAAGCTCTTTACTAAGCAGAAACTCTTATATTAGTATGTGAGGTCCAAATCCTGGATTTCAATCACACTTCCATATTCAGACTATAATTATTATATTATAGTATTATAATTATAATATTACTTCATAATCAGACTTCCATATTCTTCTTCATCTTTGATGAGATGTCAAAAAATAATATGAAAATAACTCCTGTAATTGGAGATAATCCAGATTTTGTGAACAAGTATTTGGACACACTCAAAATGTTGTAGTTTTTTCTTTGTTCATCATCATGTTTTATTTTGTTGTCAATATTGTTTCAAATAAATATCTGTTTAAAACACGTGTTTTTAATTAAATATATTCAAATAATAAGTCATATAAATACTTGGATAAATCTAATAACATCAGCCAAATTCTCTTGTTATTTGTACATGGGTAGTTATATTGTGTATTTATCGGTATTTCTATTTACGCACCGAGCTCGTGTAATACCATATATTGTAGGAAACAATATTTGATGATTTCATGCAAGGTAACAAATCTTATTAGCGCGAGACACCATTATATGTATATCTTCGCAGCATCCATCTCCCTTGCTTGTTCTGGGTGTCAAGCTGTCTGGTTTGTGAAGGCTTATGTTGGCTTACAAGCAACCCTTCTTAGGGCGGGTACAACACCCTAGATTCTGGCAAATATGCTTAATTTAAATCTGATAATATCTTCGAAAGGGCTTACGATTTTCGACTCTGGGACATTGTTCGCAAAATGTTGAAATAGTGTATGCAAAGAAAGAATTTCGATTTCTTCAGAAATGGAAATGGAGGAAAATCAAGCAACGGATGGATTTTCTTGAAAATTATTATTATTTTTATAAAATAAAACAACTTTGTTTTAACCACTTTTTATTAATACACATTTTCAAACCGATTTCGATGAGAAACTTGTCATCCTCAGGGTTTATGTACTAATTCTAAAACATTTTTAATCATGTTTTAGAATTAGTACATAAACCCTGAGGATGACAAGGTTCTTGTCGAAAACGGTTGGAAAATGTGTACCAATATAATGTGGTTAAAACAAAGTTGTTTTATTTTATAAAGTTTATAAAGTGTGCCACAAAGTACCTGCGAAAACATTCAAGGAATTATTATTTATTTAATATAGTTACAAGTTTTTTTAATAATTCAATTCATTTTCTAGACATTTCTACTTTAATGACACAGTTCGCTCCAATAAAAGGACTAAGCTCTTGTGCCTGGAGAGGGAATTACAGTATTATTTATTTTTAATTATTTTGAATTCATTTTTATTATAATTATTATATATTATTTTAAGTTTTATCTAGATTTTAAAAAAAAATTAAGACATTGTCTGCACTTAAATTTACTCACCTTCTAAAAAGGAAATTCATACAGATTTCTTGAAAATCAACTGTTTGGGACATAAAAGCGGCTACAGTTTGGCACTCCTCCGCTCTCGTTTCCGAAGTAACCGGGTTTCAAGACACCATTTACATGATAAATTGTTTCAAAATATTTTGTATGCTGTGAACATACAACTTGATCTTATTTACTCCTGATTCAAATTGAGTAAAATGACATCAAAATCTTAATAACGATTCTTTCTCTTTCTTCTTCTTCTTCCTGGCTCCATCCCATCTATGTAGACTATTGGGGTCAGCTCTTCTCATACTTAGGTTGTAGGTCCTTCTATCATAGACAAAGTCACCTAGGCCTCGAATGCCTTCGAATCATGTATTCAAGGGTTCTTTACAATTTGAATATATTCATAATTAAATGTTACTTTGTTTTAAAATCACAATAAATATTTTATTCTCACTTAATTATAATGTCTACCGGTTGCGAAGCTAACCGTTTCTTTATGAAGAGTGATTAATACTAAAACAATATTAACTTAACAATTTTCAAAATATTTTGACGGTTAGGCAGAGGAGCTTGGGTAGAGTATTTATAAAATGGAAAATCACAAGTTTTTTCTCTCGTCCTCGTTCTGTTTTCTCACTCACATTCGCCACATATATTTTTTTAGTCATTCTCTCGTTATCCATTCGCTCCACATGTCCATACCATATTGTAATTTCATTTCATATTGTAAATAAAGTTAATTGACTTACTAAAAATACTTGTTAAAAAGTACCGAGTTATTTGATTTTTATGACTAATTTGAATCACTGTTATTCTCAACACTCTCCTTATCATTCATCGTTCGCTTTGTATAATAGGTACCACATCAGAATGATTGTGCTAAATGTGGATTGCACAAAAAGTAAACTATGAATGATAAGGAGAGTGCTATATTACCATACCATAAAGTGAACAATACTTTTATTTAACAAAATACTCTTCTTATAACCGTAGAACGGGGCAACTTGAAGTTTGATGTGTTACTTGAGCCCAGTACAATTTTTTTATTAGATCTGTATTTGGTCTACATTAATGAACGTATAAACATGATTCATTGTTTTCCTGATGGGTGACACTTTTACGTTCATTATTGTAGACCAAATACATTTTTTTTGTACTGGGCTCAAGTAACACATCAAAGTTCAAGTAGCCCCGTTCTACGGTACTATATTATTCATTTACATCTCAGTCCGTTATTTTAGTTTTATGAAACTTTTTATCTGATACATAAAAAAACTAGCAAACTATCACGCCACTTCCGCAGAGGTAGGCAGGGAGTTAAGAACGCCACATCACTTTGCCTATCTAAATAATCTTAACCTCTTCCATATTCATGCATCTCCTCGTTCATACCCGCCGATTTTTCCGAGTCCTGGCCTAGCCACATTCAAGTATTTAATATACTTAATCAAAAAATATAAGTAATTTTTTCCACTCCAATATTTATTCAATATAACCCTGAACGGAGGGCTGATCACCTTTCCTTCATATGTTAACTAACAAGTTTATAACTGCGTTTATATGATGCAGTGCCTTATGCACCATTAGGGTGCGGATAAGGGTTTGAAGTGAAGTGAAGAAGAGAATCACTCGTAAAGGAGTGGAGGCTTATTAAAAAAATATATAAATATACATTTATTCAAACCCGTAGATGGAAGCATCTGTAGCTTACAAAATTAGTATTAACAATATAATACTCAATTGTTAAAATACAAAAGTTTTATTTTATAATAAAAACGTAATATTTTAGTAAAAAGATTAATAAACCTTGTAATCTAAAAAGCTTCCGTTCAAATTAAGAAACGGTCGCTTTGATTCTGTATGAAGTAAAGTATTTTATGAATATTTTATGAAACAAATTAAAACGTGGATTTTTAAAGGGTTAATGAATGCGAAAATTGAACCCCCTCCTCTGCCACGTCAAGCCTCCACCCAAATTGGCTATCTTGTAAAATAAGGGATGACAAAGCGAAAAGGGTTTTCATGAAAAAAGCATGCGACGTTCTGAATGTTAATTTAGGCATGACACTAAATAAATTATACTGATAATAATAACTGCGTCCTTTCACATCAAAGTCAGCCACCTCAAAAAATATTAATTACAGTAAATCCTGTTTTTTTTTCTTATAAAAATGGAAAAAATGTGGTATTAAGTGATTTACTAAGTAAGTAACCACTACGCCGCTCCCCGCAGAGGTAGGCAGAGAGCATAGAATACCTCATCAATTTGTTTTCGCAAACGATCTTCACTTCATATTTTGTTTAGTTTTGAGTGTGTAAATGGTGCTATGGTGGTGAAGGGTGGTATTGTTTGCATGCTGTGTTAGTGATTGCCTGACGAAGAAACTTAACATGTTTTAATTTGTACCAGAAGATGAAAACATCTGTCGTTTTCGAAACTAGTCATAAATAAAATAAAACTCATTTAAGTGGTATACTCAAGTGTTTAATTTTAATAAAATAATAATATTAGTATATTCCCCTCTTATCACACTTATAACTTAATTATGAAAATTTTTATGTTTTAAGTTCGTGTCGGGTTTTTTTTATCGGGTTGTGGTCCCGTAAGTAGTGCCGCGGACTTTCGAGTCGGAGTTTTCTCGGTTCGAACCCACTCTACCACAATTTGATACCTATTGCTAATAATGAGCCACTTAGGCTCACACAAATAGTATGAAATTGAATTATTTTTGAAGATAATAAAAACACAAATATTTATCTTTTTCTTAATAAACAAAAAAATATGTATCCATCCCTGAAGAATACAAGGTACAAACCGGTTGGATTAAAACTATCAAAAATAAAAGTGTTTAAAATTTAAAAAAATTAAGATCATAAAATTGCATGCTGAATTTAAATAGATTTAAATATACATATAAATCATTGAGCTGTTTTTTTAAGCATTTAAAAAAAAGGCAAGTGAATAAATATAGCACTTTGATAAAACAAAGATACTTCAAATGTGGATGTGGCTGATTTTGATATGCATGGACGCAGTATGTATGTAATTATTATAATTCTAGGTTGTCACGTGCAGAACAAGTTAGGCAAGAATGAAAATGTAACAGATATCGCGGTAGGATTACCATTCCCTTAGAATCACGTTTGGAGATAAAAAGTAAAATCCCTTTTCATTAATTGATTCGTCCACTATGTTACTTTATGTTAATATCTATCAATTTGGTATGTTTTCTGAAAATCTATGGTGACACGTGTTTTGATTCATTCAAAATCATTATCACACACCGTATGTGAAGCTTAGTCTAAATTTAGTCGAAAATTGATTTTTTATTGAAAATATTTTTAGTGTATCCGAAATACTTGTTCACAAATCTGGGTTTTTTCCACAGTTATTTTTTACATTTTTCTGACATATCAACATAGAAGAATATGGAAGTCTGGGTATTTACAGGGATTATGGCCTGTCACAGACTGGTTTAGTGATGACTTTACACACGAGCAACATTTACCCATGATTGACCACCACACTACTCGAATTTAGGAGCTTCTTTATATATGTCATGTATTGTTTCAGCATTTGTAATAAGGCATGATTTAATTACAAATAAAAAACTCGTTTTTTTCATTTTTACTTTTTTAACACTATTTTTAAAAATGTGTTTTTACCAATTTTACTCAAGTAGTAAAAAAAGTGTGTTTTTTTACATTTCTATATATAACATTAATTTCATAACACAGTACAAATGAGTTCACACGAGCTTTCTAAGTTGGATTGAGAAAACATTTATTTAACAGAGACCCCTTAATTTAGATGTATTGAAGATTCAAACGGAAAACGCCTGAAACATTAATTTATCATGATAAACATAGCCTACGAAAGTCTATGGTATTGTACTTAATGGTATTGTACTTACTGGTATTGTATTTTGATGTTTATGAATGAAAATAAAAAGTTTTCGTTCTTGTTCAGTTTCGCTAGTAAGGGTAGGTATGTACGTATTATATGTCATGAAATTTTACTGCGTAGTTTATGAGCTCTGTTTAACGTTTGTAATTAGATCAGCATACCTTTTTTACTGCCATTCTCTACATTAAATGCGGGTCTGTAAACAGCAACCTTATAGGACTACGGGGTTAACATTCAACGTGAAATACGTAATAAATTAGACGACTTTTGCGTGATTGAAAACTAAACTAAATCGCCTTACTTTGTGCCATTATTGTAACAGATCAAATCCGTTTTATCCGAAATTGTAACCAGAATCAAATAATATATTTATATCATTGGTGTTTCAATTTGAGGTTTGACATCATTGTTTATTTTTATGATTTTAGCATACCAGGGCTTACGACCAGGCATTTGAATGATTTAAGCGATCACTATATACCCTTAAGTAACGTTTAAAAGAAAAGCCTATTAATATTAATATAATGGGTGTCTCAATTTGAGATGAAATATCTTTGGTCATTTATTAATGAAGGAAGATGGTCTGAGCATCCCAGGGCTTACGACCTGGCATTCTGCTGACTTAAGTGATCACTTTATACACAAGTGTAACGTTCACTATTCCGCCCATTTTTAAACAAAAATATTACATTTACTTTTGAAACTTGTATAAATGCAATGCTAGCGGATACCATTCACATGTTTTGTTCTTATTTCATACATTTTGATAGCGCCGCAATTAACATAAAGTATGGTTAATTGCGGCGCTATCAGCAAAGAAATTTGCGAAATATTTCAAGTTTACTTCTTTTGCACGAATGCATGCATGTGGAAGAGGCGAAGAATGTTTCCAAAAAAAATTGTGTTGCGTTCTTTTCTCATGTTTCTATGGGGAGTGGCTTGATGGTTAGTTATTTGGTTGAATAAACCATGTTTTCTGCTGGTTTAAATGTTTACTTTATACATTGTTTTACATTCACCGTTATACCTATGTTTTTTTGTCTTTCAAGCCATTGTCCAACGCTCTGAGGACTAAGGTATCTTTAAAAACGATATCTGAAATAATTTATCTACAAAGTATTAAAAAATATTATTATGAAGTATTATTAATATGTATGAGATATGGAAAAGGTTTACGAGCTGTATTCACAATTTTTATTTCCGTTTCAAAGTTGGTACTAGAACAGGTAAATATTTTCGCCTCTGAGTTTTTCGAATAATTTTCCCTGTCATTTCCGCTGACCGGAAGGTATCCTTGCTTTCAGGACAATACTTCACCACGCTTGCAAAAACCCGGAACTTCCTTACACTGGACATCCTTTTTGCATTAGCGTTTTTATTTTTTTGAAAATGAATTCAATTCGCGACGTAAAAAACATTTTCTCTGAGTTCGAAATCTATTCACGGTCTAAACTCAGATTTGTTTTATTTGAACTTCGTTTTTAAATATATCGATGCGGTGTTTCCTTCCTACTTAAATCAGTTTGGTACCAGACATTAAAACAATTACGATAAGACGACATTAAAAGATTGATGTTATTTAATGACATAAGTTGAAGATATTTTATTCTCAATATTTTTGAGCATATCCCAATCATTTTTCACAAATCTGGGTTTCACCGCCCAGAAGTTATTTTTACATTTTGTGAAATTTTTATTTACAATTTTTTTTATTTAGTAACATATTTGTGATAAAGGTTTTTATAAAAATGGTAATAAACTTTCGCTACATACTATTGATAAACTTTCTAAAATTGAAAACTCATTAGTGTAGAGAGTCAAACAAACCTTTTGAATTTATATCTATAACATAAATTGAAAAAGAAAATGGAAGTCTGGGTATTTATAGGGCTTACAGCCGTCAAAGTATGTATGTAGTATTAAAAAATAAATAAATAAATAAATTGTATTAACATGTTAGTATTCGGCTCAACACAGGCCATGCCTAAAGAGCCGTAATACATATAGTAAATGTGTATATGAAATAAATATGTTTCTATAAATGTATTTATGAAATAAATAAAATAATTAAATAAATAAAACAAAATTTAAAAAAAGGCGGGTTAAGTGATCACTTTACACACTTGTAACATCAGCCAATTCTACCCATGATTGACAACCATAATACTCAAAGTCTTGGAAGTTTTGCTTGAATAAATTGTGCTTGAATCACTAGAATTTCACTAAATACATATATGGGTGAGATGAAACAAGCTTTATATGGAGCAGAAACTCTTTTATTTGTATGTGAGGTCCGAATCTAAAAATTTACTCAATAATATTTCTTGAGTTATGGCAATATTCGCTTTATACCAGCGATTTGCCGCTATTCTGTTTTCCATTATTCATCGTTTCATGGCAGTTAGTGATTTCATTCCGTATCATGACGAGGATCCGTTGGCTTGATTTGGCTTCAGGCGAAATCCATCATCGCAGGATGATTTGATTATGCGCTGTAGAGAAGTGCATTTCCCTGATATTGAATTTCCACCTTCAGAGTGAGATTCGACCGGAAGCCAATGGGTGCAGATTACATCGATAAAGCCGTAATTAGTCGGGAACCGAACCAAGGCGAAAGTGGTGCAAGTAATTCGACCTCCCATTTAATGAGTTTAATAAAGTGAGAAAAACGATTTCGGGGAACAAAGCAATCCTATTTCGTAGTCGTACAGGAGAAAGTGACCAACTAACAAAACGTAAAATGTTTACGAGGGCCATTTAAGTCACTTTTGCCTAAGCAAAAAGCCTAAGCAAGTAAATAAACATCAATGCAGTTAGTCGTTTTTAACAAGTCAATATATTATACTTCCATGTTTAAAGTCTTTTATGATTTTTTTTCAGGGAAATATTAAGCTAGTAAGATATAAAACAGTAAATGATCACGTTTTTGTAAAAAATGCACTTGGTCACTTTCTCCTGTATGACTAAGATATGTTAACCTTCCTCGCCCAATATAACTTAAAAATGCGCATGTTTTGAAAGGGGGTATTTAAAACACCCTAGTCGTATTAATAAAAAAGGGTATGTAACGGAGCTTGCAAAAAAACACGTGTAATCAATAGCATGTTTTTATTTTATTTTATTTATTTATTCGGGTATTGTACAACTTTACATTTAGTTAAAATATGTAATAAAAAATAGTTATAACAATAAAAATAAAGCCAATTACACAATTTCACATTTATGTTATAATTACGATCAAAAACAACAAGAGATAAAAAATAAAATATAAAAGAGTGGGAGTGTGTGTGTGTGTGTGAGAAAAGGAGTAAAAGGGTAAGGGTATGGTATAAAAAATAGATTTTTCAGGAAGGAAAAGGAAAGGAAAGTACAGGAATTAATGAGAGTCAACTCAAATCAACTGCGCAATGTATGGACACAGGACGGAAAGAACCTTATCATATTGTGAACCAGGCAATTGCCGTGGATCTTCCTTGATGGACATCTAAAGGATAACCAAAGAATTTGTGGATGCTGCAGAAAGAAAACATGAATTTAAGGCATGGCCTAGCTAACCTTACCCATAGTAGAAGGACCTGCAATCTGAAGAGAAAGAGAGGCTATCCTAACAGTCAACAGAGACGATAAGTTGGGATGGAGCCAAAAAGAAGAATAAGATCAACTGCTCAAACCTTCGCATCAATGATCTGTAGATCTGTTCTTAACTGCTATCTTAACTGTTCATAGTAGTTTAACACTTAAATTAATAAACCACCCTGTTAGTAAGAGTGATTAAAAAAAACACTTAAATTAATAAACCACTTAATGAGCTTACTTTTTTTATCCACGAATAGTTTCGGAAACTTACAGATGTTTTCATCTACGGGAGAAAATAAAAATATTTAATTTTCACCCGAAGATGAAACATCTGTAAGTTTTCGAAACTAGTCGTGTATAATAAAAAAAAACACATTAAGTGGTTTATTGCAAGCGTTTAATTCTTAAAAAAATAATCGACATGTCATTCCACAAAGTTGATGCTAAATCAATGAATAACATAAAAGTGAAATTAATAAGATATATATTAGGTTAACATAAATAACTTATTTAATGTTTCACTTAGTAAATATCACTATTTCTTAAAATCTACTGTGACACTTGTTTCGATGCATTCCGCATCATTTTCAAACACCATTCCGAATGCATTGAAACACGTGTGACAGTAGATTTTAAGAAATAGTGGTATTTACAAAGTAAAATATTAACTAAAAATGGATAGATTTTACCACAAAGTGACTGCCGAATCAATTAATGAAATAAATAACTTAATTGCGTTAAATAACTATATTTATGTACGAATACAAAGATAACGAAATATATTAATCATATTACATGATTGATAATAAGTTTTCCAGTGAAACGTTATTTTAAGGGGATTTTTAACCCCCTCCAAGGTCCAGGCAGGTTAAAAGAGTTAAGGGCTTTCGAGATTAATTGTCTAATAGAGGGAACTTTACTGGAAGGGAAAAAAGAATTTCCTTTCCATCAATCAAACATTTTCATTATTTCTTAACCCATTTTTTATTTTATTTCAGTAAAATATTTTTTATTTATTAAAATAAAGAAGTACATAGAATAAGAAATCTTTTTGAAGTGGGAATATGGAAGTCAGGACCTTTTTAGAGCTTAAGATTGTTGAGCTTTAACACTGTGTATGGTATACTAAATATTCTACCCATAATTGATAACTAGGTTACTCAAATTTCGAATTTTGTATTACATTGAAAAAATCAACTGCATTGTCAAATACAATTTATAAATGAAATTATTACGTTTGTTTCTTTAATAGCAGACACCTTCATGATTTGTATGTAAGATAATTTTCTTAATTATCTTGCATACCAGGAGAAGCAGATGTAATTTCGAAATTTTATTATCCTTTTTTTAAGACAAGTTTCTTCATTACAATATTTAAGTGTATAAATTTTTATTTATAAATGCTAAATTTATTCTACTTTTCCTTAAAAATACAAAAATATTTATTTTAGATTATAATGTTAATTAACGAGGAATAATTGTTAGAGTTATTTGCGGTGGTATGGACATGTGGAGCGAATGGATAACGAGAGAATGACTAAGAAAATATATGCGGCGAATGTGAGAGGGAAAACCGAACGTGGACGACCGAAAAAGACTGGGCACGATCAATCAATCAGAATCTAAAATTTGGCGGTGTCAAAAGTCTGCGTGATCATGTATGACTAGATGTATGGATGTGAAGGAGGCGAGGAGTGTATGTCAGGACAGAAGAGTGTGGTGTTCCATCCTCTCTGCCTACCCCTGTGGTGAAACGGTATAAAAAACGGTGAAAATATATATATATATATATATATATATATATATATATATATATATATATATATATATATATATATATATATATATATATATATATATATATATATATATATATATATATATATATATATTTATATATATATATATATATATATATATATATATATACATATATATATATATATATATATATATATATATATATATATATATATATATATATATATATATATATATATATATATATATATATATATTTATATATATATTTACTTATAAATATATATATTTACATTGGGTAAAATTTTTACTTCATGTATCGAATTCCTAGTTGTAAAGTGAACTGATCTAGTGTACCGTAAATAAATGAAGGAAAACAAACGTATTCTATTACTAAAGAAAATACATTGCCGAATTTTTAGAGCCCAGGGTAAATATATACGAAGGCAGAAAATATCCAGCCAAAACCATTGTTCCTAGAACTATCGATACAGAGGACATAAAACGCGTACGACTCCGTTCGGTAGAATGTCCTGAAAGGTTTAAGGACGACCAACCTCCGACCGATACATCAAAAGAAAAAATCCTTGAACAATACATGTATAAATAATGCAATATGACCAGAATTACAAAATTGACTAATACGTCATAATAATAGTAATAAATTATACGACTACTACTACTGACCCTTATTCGCACCCAATGGTGCATAGGGCACTGCGTTTATACAATATTAATTTGATAATTTATCTCATCAGTCGTGAGCTTCAGGTACTTTGTCAACCCAAGGTATTTATTAAAAAAAATAACAGTAAGAAACACTGAGCCCCCCCCTGGGAATTGAACTCAGAACCTCCAGCGTGCTAGCCAAAAGAAATGAACACTACACTATAGAGGCGAACACACCGAATAAAATATATTTTTTAAAATTTATCTAAAGTTTATCGATTTTTGTCATCGTGTATGCCAATTTCATGTAAATCGTTTAATGATACTATACAACATTATTCGTAATAATTATATGAAAACTTAAAAAAATATATATGATTTTCTTTCTCAAAGAGATAAAAACGAGCTTTTATTTATACTCATTTTAAAATAAAACATTCATGAAATTTTATTTATATTATATTATTGATCATTTTACTTTACTGTATATATAAAGATATATTGTAGTTATGACTAAAGCCAATCTCGGTGGCAGGTAGTTAGCCTTGTAAATGCCCCAAATACTCCCATATTTCGCTCCCCGCTTCATCCCTGTGACTCATTTATTATATATCTCCAAGAAGACGCTTCGCAAATAGACCTCATTTATATGTAATTGCAACACTTACCTTTCCACCAGCTGTCACCCAGGGTGGTTTTGACGTAGCATTTATTAAGTTCAGCCAAAGCAAGGTGGAATAATTTTACTAGAAGACTGTAGTCTTAAGAAGTAATTTATATAAAATGTGGATTTCAACAATGAATATGTTTTTCAAAAATTATTACAAAATAAGGGATGATTATTGTAATTTTTGATTAATGTCTATTTTAATCATTAGATAAAAATGTACAAAAGTATAATTTATATTTGAGGCAATAATTTTGTAATTTTCTATTTTATAATTAAAATATAAGTTTGTGGTACTACTGTTGGTCTTTATATAGCTATTTTATTACAATTTAACAATTGAATAATCCACTTTATCGAGTTTTATTTTTATTTCCGACTAGTTTTGAAAACGACAATTGTTTTCATCTTCTGGTACAAATTAAAACTAACGAATAAAGATATATTTAGGTGTATATATAGGTTAATAAATATAGGGAGGGGAGTTAAGGAACAACATTTTTTGTAAAAGGAAACATTGATAATATTGGTGACGTATTTTGAAACAGTATATTATTAATAATTGTTTTATCTGAATTTAATTTTTTATGTATGTATATATACAATAGCTATACAATTTAAGGCACTTAGGTAATAGTTTAAACATGTGCAGTAATAATTTACCTAAGTACCTAGAATTGTTTAACTATATAAGGACCATCAGTCCATTTAATCTTCATATTTGCTTGAAAATGCCATAACTAGACAATAAAATTGTAACAAAATTGATTTTTATGTGTTTTTAAACAACAAAAAATAAACTTGGTAGACTCAAAATATCAGCGTTTGATTTAACAATTACTACATAAATTAAAATGGAGTTCTACATATTAAACGCCAAGTCTATAAATTGATTCCTTCATTTATTTTTCAAGCCACCTGGCTATGCGTTGAATTTAAATTACATATGCTAAATTTGGAGATACGATGTGTTTTAAGTTTGAAAAGTAATCAGCGATACTACGTCGATAAAGGTTCTCAGAAATTGATTACTAGATAGTGTCTTACGTAAACCTAACTAATAAATTCCCCACAGCACTTAATGGAATCGTATCAACATTCTTTAATTAAAGTGAGGTGAGTTAAATTGCTTAATCCAAAGTGTTTTGGCGTGTTTTGCTTCGATTCCGTATGTGAAGAGAGGAGAGAACTTCCGTGAGAGTTGGCAGTGTTTTCTTATGTTACCAAGATAAACGACTTTATTGCGAGGACTAGGGGTATGTAAATAAACAACAATTTCAATCAATTTTCACTTCATGTTGAAGGTCTTATATTTTTAACAAACCCATATTGACAACATTTTGAGTATGTCCAAATACCTGTTCACAAAATCTGGATTATCTCTAATTGCAGGAGTTATTTTCATATTTTTTTTGACATCTCATCAAAGATGAAGAAGAATATGGATGTCGGCATTTACGGGGCATTTGGTTCATATATATAGAACTTCCTAGAATTTGAGTAGTGTAATTGTCAATTATGAGTAGAATTAGTGAATGTTACACGTGTGTAAAGTGATCACTTAAACCAGCCTATGATGGTCGTCAGCCCCGTAAATGCCCAAACTTCAATATTCTTCTTCATCTTTGATAAAATATCAAAAAATAAACCGATATTTTATCAGATATATCGCTCACTCCTTTCAACGACGTCATATATCAAAAAACTTGATTTTTCAGGAGATCGTTTTTAAAGTTTAAAAACACAATGAAATGTTTTAATAACAAATATCAAGCCACTTATTGAACTCTTTACTGTGCAACAGATCGTTTTAAGTAAAACCTGAATGTTTTTTCTCCATTTGAAAAATATGTAGTATATTTAAAAAATAATTAAACAATACCTATTCTTCAAAATGCAAAAACAATACTTTCTGCCCTGTAGCGGGTAAGTATTAAGTTAAAAATATACCGGTTTTACTGGGATAGGGTACATTTTCTGGACATTCCAAAAACATGCACAACTGAAAATTGAGGATTTTTTTTTAAATGACGTTGAAAGGAGTGAGCGATATATCATAGGTTTGAAGATAAAACTCATCACGAAGAAAACGGTGGCCCAGTTTTGAAACTTTTTTGGTTATTTAGGTATATTTTTCGTCGACAGAAAAATATTTATGTAAAAAAAGCATCAATAAATGTATTAAATTCAAACATTTACTACAGAGCAGTGCTCTAATTTGACTTAATTTGAATTGTTTTTTTATCGTATTGCTTGATTTTTATTGAAAAATAAAAATATGTATGCTTTACAATACAACAAAAAATGATTTGAAAAAAAATCAGTTCATGGTGATTTTAACTATACTCGTTCATGAACAATTCTCAATTGTTAAATTCACTACTAATTGATTTTTATAACGATGTTTAAATTTAACATATGATATTTACAGAAAGTATAATATCCTGGAAGAAAATAATTGACTAGAAATTTTACCCTTATAGGTAGTTATTGGACACACTATTTTATTATTTTCAATGCTTCATTGCATCAAATTTAGTACATTAGAAAAGATTTATATTTTCAACCAGACTAAGCCAAATCAACGCATGATCAATACTTGCAAACAACGATTTAAACCTAAATAAATAAATTACTTATTTATTTAAGTTTCACTTAATAAATATCACTATTAAAATTACTTATGGTAATTCTTCTTCTAACCCTCAATCGCACATAATGGTGCATAGGGCACTGCATCGTATTAACGCAGTGTTATCTTGGTCGTCACTTACACGAAGGCAAGGTTATTACTCCAGCGCTTCAAGTCCAGGGTAATATAAAATCAATATTAGAGTGTAAAATCACTAATATGTATTTTTATCTCCCCTGGAAATTGAACCCGGGACCTCCAGAATTGTAGCTTAACACGCTAACCATTACATAACGGAGGCGGACTTAAAAGTAATTACCAAATAAAAGTGTATACATATTACCGCAAAGTGACTAGCATATCGATGAATGAAAATGATCATTTTCTTTTAAGATAAACATTAATTGATCATAAAAAATGACAAGATTTATAACTTACCATACAATGAATGAAATTATGATCAATGATCATTCACAGTGCGAATAGAAGTACAATAATTAAAATCAAATAAATGAACAACATGGTTCAAAACTAGACTGTAAAAATCGCTCGTGACAGACGAACTCGTGTAACAGTGAGCGAACAAAAACAACAATGTCGGGACATATTTCAGGTTGTGTCATCGTTTCAGGATCTCCAGGAATAAATGATGACAAACGCAGAAAGGAAATGGCACGTAAAACAGAGTTCACGTTCCGTTAGCTTTTCAGCCTTAAAAGACAGCGAGGCGCGTTTACTCCGCTTCCGTTCTAGCGCCGCCTGAAATCTGTTCTTTAATTCCAAATTCTGAAAAATGGAAATAAATATGTTCCTTCGCGAACTAGGAAGGTGTGTTGTTTGTTATGTGACTATAAATATTTTATACTTTGAGTTTTATTTTGATGGATGTGTCTAATATATTTTGTTTATGTTTTAATTTTCTTGTTTTATGATCAAATCATGCAAAAAATTAATGTCGTAGGTTTAATTATATATTTTTTCAAAGGAATAACATGCAAAGCAAATACTTTAAGAGGCCTGAATGCAGGTAGAATAGTAAGAAAAGAGTAGAAAATGTGAAAATATACGATATCACAAAACCCAGATATTGAGTTTTTATTAAAAAATTGGAACAAAGTTGCCAGAAATTGGAACAAAGCACCTGTTTTTAATGAAAATTTCCAAAAAAATCAAATTCCACTTACTGTGTTATTCTTAATTGTATTTTTGTGATTTCCAGTTGATCTTTAAGATTCCTTTTGAAAATTTTATTCACTTTAGGTGAATAAAATAAAAATCTCAATAAATTAAAAGTTGCATAATTTGAAAAAAATATCTTGTTTATGGCGTTTCCAGTATGTGAAAAAACCAGGTTAGGATATATCTACCATACTAGGGTCTCTGGTAAACAAAAGCTTTTCCGATTTAACCATAGGTAGTTCTAGTGAACTCACATGTGCAGTGTTATGAGATTAATGCTTAAGGAGGAATATTAAAGGTGTCACAACTTGATATAAAGCGTCTATCATTTTAATATGAAAAATAGATGGAAGTCTTAGCATCCCATGGCTTACGACTGAATATTTAGCTAGCTCATATACTTATTTTGTATATTTCACCTGCGTATATTCATATTTAATTCATTTTTGAAAGATACATAAACTTATACAAAGTTGGTGAAATCCTTTCATAGGCAAGAAGATTAAAATATGTATTTTTTGTGTATTTGAAATTTGTGAGGTATACAGACTTTAATTTTTAAACATTTAATATTGATACATATATTAACCGTGAGGTGAATAATTTAGTACCTAATCAGGATAAATATTAATAAATAAATGTTTTGATTTCACTTATTAACTCGTAGTAATTTTATTTATTGTTTTGGCATTTACTTTGTGGTAAGAATTGTTAAATTGTTACAGAAAATACTTGTTTTTATACCACTTGCGTGGTATAAAAATAAGTGTTTTCTTTAATAATTTTAACTCGTAGTAAAATGAATTGAACAGTTGTACATTATCTTTCAACTTCGTGACTGTCATGATATTAAAAAAAAGAACACTGTACTTTTTTTGTATTTTATTTAAAATGAAATTCAACAGTAGGGAAATGAATTGTAACATTTGTAAAATATCATGTTTGCCTAATTGAGATAAAAAGTAAACTGTAAAACAGATTTTTTAAACTGGTAAAAATACGCTCGTCATAAATAATCAACAAATCGCTTGTAAACAGAACCATAACAGAGAAGCATTTTGTACTATTATGAATCCGATTTTTCATTTCAACAAAGCAATTGTGCTGGAAAAACTGCATGAATAAAAGCATTTTCCGAATGTAAAAATATGATTTACGGCGGTACTTTTCCCATCGTGTAAAAATAGCGAAAAGAAAAACCGTGATTGATGAATTGCAGGATGAATCAAGTGTGAAGAGTTTTTCTGAAGCTATTCGTTCATGAAGGTTTTGCTGAAATCCGGAAACAGATAAACTGAAAATTGCAATTTCAAGATTTTAGCTGACGTTTTTAAAATCAGGAATTGATGGTTCCCTGAACGGATTTGAAGCAATGGAAGAATTTATTTTAACAAACAAACAAATTAGCTTGGAGAGTAAAACGCAATTTAACCGAAAGTATTTCAAACCCTCTTGCATATCGTTGAATACTTGTACATGTTTCTGTGAACGAACAAATTTGTACATTTTCGTCTTTTGAAAAACGTAGAAGTCGTAAATATTCTTGATCCATATTACTTTAATTTGCGGTATATCATATGATTTATTTCTATAAGCTCGGAATGTTATGTAACAATAAATATGGGATAATATGGTAGCATTGGCATTTTTTTTGTTACAGTTTATTGAATATTTTGTTCATAAATGCACTTTTGATGCAAAATTCGTAAATATTATGTAAAATTAACAAATTTATTCTCAGTTATTTATGACAAAAATCGTTATAATTTTTTGTCAAAAATGGTAAAATATTGTTGAAATATTAAAAAAATATTTGTGCATATTTTTTTAAAATAAATATAGTTACACAAAGAAAACACATGAAAATGTATTTAAACTAAATTGTTACAAAAAACTAATTTAAAAAATACATTATACATATATTATAAATAAATAAATACGTCGAGTACCTTCAAACCGATGCTGCCGTGAGGTAGTAGTTAGCTTGTTTGGCGCATAAGCATTTGTTTTACTTTTGTATTTAAAAAATCATTTTATATCATAAAGTTAATGCCAAATCAACAAATAATTCAATAAACCTTCTCATCAAATATTATATACGCACTCGATTCGAATTCTATGGAAGTAATTGATAATTTACTTAAATGCAATGTATTATTTGATTTCCAGATTTAACTTCAAAGGAAGCGGTATTTCACCACTCCAATACACAGTGGTAACATATCAGATGAAATTTTCATTATAACTCCCGCGTAAATTGCCGCTAACTATACAGATAATAATTGTAATAATAATAATCAATTGCCACCCTTATCTCTTATTATATGGGCAAGCCTTCCTCGATAATTGTATAAACTACACTCGCGGAGAATACAATCGCTAATTAAATGATCAAAATTGGTATTTATCTTAGATATTGATTCAATTTAAGAGAACGAAACTCGATTTCGCAGAACCCAAAAAAATGGCTCTCTCATATTTTGTTTACAGCGTCAGTTGGCAATGTTTTGTTTTTCTTTTGAGTTTCGTTGCCTCGAACGATGTTTGCACAATACATATTCAACTTTCTGCGAAAGCAAACACACCTTTTTGTTTAGTGCCAGAACAACTTGAAAAACAATAGTTGTTAGTAAATACAGATACTTTAGAGAAATATTCGAATATTATTTTTCTTTCTTCTATTATAGGATATCGAGTGTATATTTAACTTACTGAAATGAAAAAAAAATCCATCTTCCATATTTTACAATTTATTGTAAAATATAGAAGGAACACACGCACATATATATATATATATATATATATATATATATATATATATATATATATATATATATATATATATATATATATATATATATATATATATATATATATATATATATATATATATATATATATATATATATATATATATATATATATATATATATATATATATATATATATATATATATATATATATATATATATATATATATATATATATATATATATATATATATATATATATATATATATATATATATATATATATATATATATATATATATATATATATATATATATATATATATATATATATATATATATATATATATATATATATATATATATATATATATATATTTGTAAGGAAGTTCTGTTTATTATTATCACAAGTACCTCTTATTTGAATATTTTATTTAACCTTTTAATCGTACATGTAACAAAAATGACTTTTAACTATTTTTTTTATTATTCATTTAATTTAAATACTTAAATAGAGAGATGACAAGACGTTTTCAAGGGCTTAAGTGTTTAAAAGTGTAAATTTCTCGACTGTTTTAATAATGACTATTTTAATTATTCTGAGCCTTGTGCCTTGAATAAAATAAAATTTTCTTTCAATCTTTGATCTTTTACCAGCTGTGAAAATACGAAACTTCAAGATAATCTTTTCAAATGAATAAAATAAAGGGGTTCTTGCTTAATTTGACAGACTTTTATTATCTCAAAAGAAACCTGCCTCGTGACATGAAACCCTCCCTAACAAAATTACTCAGTTGATCAATTCATTGATTAAATGCTTATCTTTTTTAACCAATCTTATTACTCTAAAAGTTTAGGGTGAAGTTCATCCCTTCTGAATCAAGGAATCAACCTTCTTGAAAACTAGAAGGGTACTATGGTGGTCAACCTAAAACTTATCGTTTGCCAATTTTTTCACAAACGAATGCAGATACACCATATAACTCGAGAATGATTTTTCAACTTTGTGGTTTAAAATAGGAATAGGGGTAGAATCTGCTTAAGGGAGGAAAAGGAATATTCCAAGCATGTAATAAGATTGAATTCATCACAATTTAAAAATAAATCACTACAAATAAATAACTTATTAACTTGCTGAGTTAAAAATTGTTAACACGGCAAGTCTCAAGGATCTATATATGTTTTCATTTACAAGTAAAATTTACAAACTTTTGTATTTGTATTATCATCTGTTGATGAAAACTTCTAAAGTTCTCGAAATTAGTCGTGTTTACATTTATTAACTCTTAAAGTTGTCTTATACAACTGCTTTATTTTTATAATTAAAAAATAATATTATCATACAAAGTTTGTGCCAAACCTATAAATAACAATGCTTCAAGTACTTTGAAATTAATAAGATATCTGTGTTTTCACTTTTTTTTCATATCAGACTCACAATGTGTTACCAGAAATAACATGTATGACTGTGACGCACTCGCTCACAAACGAAGTCACATCCTTGGACGACCACTTTTGGACTCCGAGAAGGTGAAGCTCTTACCACCAAAATAAGTCGTGAGCTACATGATTAATGTAAGTTTTGAGAGTAAGCTTTGATACAGAGGAGAGTCACAATAGACCTACTATGGTCGCAGTGACATAAGGGATGCAAGATCCCTTGACATCATTGTAAAAAATAGCTAGTTAAAATAAAACGAAATATCAAAATATAATTAAAATCATTTAACATTAATGACTCGTTCACTTGATGAAAATGCCATTTTTCTCCGCATAATAAAATATTCACTTATGCATGTAAAGATACCAATAGCAATTTGTTATTTTATGTGGGGTTATAAGCAGCTTACTCTGATGGAAGTATATTTCATATATTTTTTATTTGTATTCTTACAGGATTTTATACGTACCAGGAAGAAAACCTTGGGGACCCGGAAATATTACTACGGAAATAATCCGATTTTAAAAAAATTGCGGTTTACGTATTATACTTTCTTATGTTCAATTTCACGACGTTAATCAAAATTTAAAAAATAACGTCATCGTAAAAAATATTTGCGACAAATGCCTAGAATTAAATTAAAAACAATAATACATTACAATTCTTCTGATTTTTGACAACCATTTCAAAAAATCAATCTGAAATAAGAATCGGAAAGGTAATTGACTTAGTTGTTATGAATTATTTTATCATATTTTATATAATATTTTCTTTTACTTGATTCTATTATTTTCTGACATTTCATACATTTTTAAGTGTTTTTCATTTTGGTACCCTGACAGTTCTGATTACTACGTTTTATATTTTTGGTAAAATTTTCATATTTAAATCATATCCAGATATAACTAGGATAAAAGGATGAATTTTATAAAGACAATTGTCAATGCTATATACCACAGAACAAGTATTTACTATAATCTAGTAAAGACACACAGTGTGTAATATATTAACATATATTTTTTCTTAATTTTATTAGATACCTTTTTTACTGATACAAACTGAATAAATTGTTTTATTTATAAATTTATCGATTTTCGGCACTAAACAGTAAAAATACATATATTTGTATACAAAGTCAAATTCGTAACTTATTTCTTATTACATTTAATATATAAAGACATAATACAATAGTTTTTATTCAAAATTCATTTAACGCTATCAACGTTATGATGTAAAATTTAATATGACGGCAATTATCGGGATAAACTCTGCAATAAATAAATTGAAAATATTTATGAAAACAAAGTTATTGATAAAATTATATTCGAGAATAAACTTTGAACAATATGTGTAAAAAAATATATTTTTAATATTTTCGTATCAATGATTAAAGAAAACACTTGTTTTAAACCACTTGAGTTTTATTAAAGACTACATGTTTCAGAAGTTTAACTTCCATCATTCAGGTTTATATAATAACTAAAATATAAAATATAAAATTGTTCTATAAATAAAGAAAGGGGAAAGTTAGGGGGAGGGGATAAGTCTTGGGATACCCTTCCCCTAACTTTCCCCTCTCCTTATTTATAGAACTATTTTATATTTTAGTTATTATACAGACCTGAATGATGGAAGTTTAACTTCTGAAACATGTAGTCTTTAATAAAACTCAAGTGGTATAAAACAAGTGTTTTCTTTAATCATTGTAACATGTCTTACAACAAAGTCAATGCCGAAACAATAAATAAAATACATTTTCGTATAATTTATTACTAATATAACATTATAAGGAAGTTTTTAACGAACAAAATTTTCGTGAAAATCAAGAAAGATATATTTTTTTATAAAAGTAACAAAAACGAACGTTATAAATATTTTTAAAGGTATATTCAAAATATTTTGAGAAGGAAATATGGAAGTCTGGGCATTCATAGGATTTAAAATCCGTTATTGTCTGGTTTGAGCGAACGCCCTATTTATTGAGTACCATTTACAAATATATATTTATTTATTTTTAAACATCGCAATAAAAATATTATTTTAAATTTTAATAACAACATTTTGAGTGTGTCCAAATACTTGTTCACAAAATCTGGATTATCTCCAATTAAAGGAGTTATTTAATTATTGGACACACTCAAAATGTTGTAAATAAATTATCTGGTCAAATTATAAACATAAATAATAAAAATGAAAATGGTTTTTTCTGGCGTTTCTCATGTGTGTGATTATAATCCAGGATTCGGACCTCACATACTAATAAAAGAGTTTCTGCTTAGTAAAAAGCTTCTTTACATCTCACCAATCGATGTCTCTAGTAAAGTTCTAGTGATTCAAGAACAAGGTTTCTTAATTGGTTCATATATACAGAACTTCCAAGAATTTGAGAAGTGTGGTTGTCAATAATGGGTAGAATTGGTGAATGTTACACGTGTGTAAAGTGATCACTTAAACCAGCCTATGACAGTCGTCAGCCCCGTAAATGCCCTGACTTCCATATTCTTCTTCATCTTTGATGAGATGTCAAAAAATAATATTTTAAATTTTACATACAAATCGAGACGCTGCGTGTTGAAATTTATAAATCTTTATCTTTCTCTCGCTTCTTAATCGTTCATACTCTTAATAAGCGAATTAAAGTTGTGGTATATAAATCCATTTTTAATTACAATTGTATTTGGTAAATACCACTATTTATAAAAACTTATTGTGACACGTTTTTAATACCTTGATACAAAAAAAAACACTGTGTGTGTGTGTGTGTGTATTTTTTGTGTCAGTAATAATGTCAAATCAGTAAATTTGTTTTTTCATTTAAATTTTATTTAAAACATCTTTGTAAATAAGTAAGGCGTTTTAATTATAGTCAATTGTAACATCAAAAAAATAAAAATAAACTGCAGATAAAATGGTACGCATGCGAGAGTAAGCAAAATTTTCCTACCCCGTTATATCGCCCAAAATTATTTAGTCAAAGAACTCCAGAAAATATTTAAGCATTTAAATTTTTCAGATGTTTTTATAGTTCTTTTAACACACATTCTCTCGACTTAACGTCCGTTTTTAATGAAAAAGGGTAAAACGTCCTGAATCGTATTCAAATTTTCCTGAAACGACTTTCGGTACAAATCCTTTAATGCGCAAATTTCCACAACACTGAAGCTGTTTTTTTTACTCCTGAAATATTTCTTGGTAAAATTGCTTTAAAAGCTCGGAAAAAAGAACTTTGAATATTAGCACGTGGCATCTTATTAAATGATGTTTTTAAATAATCACTCAATTTAACGAAAAACGATTATTTTTGTATTACTAATCATTATTTTGAGTTTTTGTTTAAATGAAGCTGTAAAGATTAAAGGTAAGATATTTAGGTTTAAAACGATGTTTAAACTTATTTTTTATTTAAGAATACTCAAAAAAACAAACGTTTAAATATTATCATCTATTTTTTTAATTATATTTTTTTCACATATTGCAAATTTCAGTTTTTAATCAGTTTTAAATAAATTCCTTTATATAGTCAAAAGGATGAATTTTTTATGTCAAATGTCAAATCGCAATATTCTATTTTAATTTTAATAATTTTAATATAATAATTTAATTTTAATTTTTATAACCTGTTGATAAAATGAATTTCCGAGACCGGTTGTCACAAATAAGTGTTTAAAAAAGTGGCATTACAAAAAGTAAACAACGGATGGTAAGGAGAGTGTTTTAATAAAAAAAATATATTTAAATTCAAATTAACGTTATAACGAAGAATGGTATGACAGGTTATAAACCCTTTAAATACAAAAACTTTCATATTCTTCCTCATCTATGTTAAGTATCAATAAGTGAGAAAACTCAGATTTGAGAAAAAAATGGACGCACTCAAAATATTGTCAGTAAAATAACTGGTCAATTTTTTTTAAACATGTTGATAAAGCGTTTTCTAGTGTGAAAAATTTTTCGGAAAGAATCTTACATACGTTCCATAGAGGTCTCTGGTAATCGCATATAAACGAAGGTGTCTATTCAATGAAATAAAAAAAGTGGTAGTAACCACCAAACAATGAAGGTGGATAAAATGTTATTTTTACAAAAAATGTTAATTAAATCGCAATATTTTTTTTTTCCATTTTCAGTTATCTATTGTATTATTATTGATACAAAATAACGATAATAAATGTTATTGATACAAAAAATAGTAAAATCGTGGCGTAATTATCGTATTCGATATGATTAATTGATTCGGCAGTCACTTCGTGGTAATATCTATTCATATTGGTAAATACCACTACTTCATTTTCGTGTTTCGATGCATTCGAAGACTTAGCTTCACATACGGTATTAATTGATGAGGAATGCATCGAAACACGTGTCACATAAGATTATTAGAAATAGAGGTATTTAAATTATAAACGGATGGATATTATCACAATGTAAGTGACGAATCAATAAATGGATACACCGTTTTAATTTTATTGTATAAGGAATAAAGGTTAATCACAATTAAGATTGCAGGCATTTTATCTGTCAAAACCGGATAACCTTTGAAGCTTACCACTTTAAAAATTTAATGAAAAATAAAAATGAAAAACAATGGTTTACTCCAACATGTTTTTTCAGTCGGTGGTAGGCTTGAATAGTGGTTTATACCAAGTGAAATTTTCATTTATAACATTGCCTTATAAAATTGCCTCTTGTCTTATTCTTGGAGGAAAATATTTATGGTACAAGGTTCCCATAAATATCAAGGCCCACCACTGCTAGAACATGACGAGGTGGTATTTTTATTTGTAGTTAGGCAGAGATAAGGGATGAATGAAGAAAGGAAAGGTCAGGAATGTCCGATTAATTGAAAAAGAAGGGACCCTTTTCAATTTCTACCCCGTCGGAATTAAATCAAAATGTGTGCCCAGCTTTCTTGCTCTGTCAGAGAGTCAAATAGAAATACGAGCGCGTTGTCACATTTTTTATCCTTATTGTGTGGGAACTGTTTGCTGGGCTAAACGTTCTGCGTAACTTATTAATAGGTCCTTGGAGGATGTAAGTCTTTCTGTGAGAAACTCAACCAACTCAGTAAACCAACATACGATTTTTACACATATATGTACAGGGGCAGTAGAATTACTGGGATTTTTCAAATGACTGAAAATCAGCACAAAATACAATTTTCTTTAATGTTTTTTGCAGATACTTTATGGCACATTTCATAAACTTTATAAAATAAAACAAGAAATTTGTTATTGATCAATTTTCTACTGGTACATTTCTCCAGCCAATTTCGATAAGAAGCTTTTCATCTTCAGGGATAAACCTGTATAAATTTATCCCTGAAGACGACAAGGTTCTTATCGAAACCGGTTAGAGCATAGTACCAAAAAAAGTGATTAAAACAAAGAGCTTGTTTTATTTTATAAAGTGTAACATATAACAATATATTGTTAACTCCATTTTCTTCTGTACGTGTCATGTCAGGTCTTTCTGACTGGTTATAATCTCTGTAAATACCCAGAATTTTATATTATTTAAATACGATGAAAAAAATGTAACTGTCCTCTTATATTATCAAGAAATGTCAGTAAAAATAGGAATGCATAAAAAAATTAAACCATTAAATAATGTTTCTTGAATGTTTTCCGCAGATACTTTGTGGCACATTTTATAAACTTTATAAAATTAAATAACTTTGTTTTCACCACTTTTTTATTAATACAATTTAACCTGCCGGTTTTGACATGAACTTTGTCATCATCGGGTTTTATTTTAATTCTAAAATATTTAAAAATATTAAAATACTCTCAACAAAAACTTCTTTACACTCAAAAATTATAAATGTTATTTTTATAAAAATAACATTAAGGATTTTTACGGAGTGTGTGGAAGTTTTTAATGTGAGTATTTGAATGTTTTATAATTAAAATAAACCCTGATGGTGACAAGGTTCTTGTCGAAACTAGTAGGTTAAATTATATAAAAAAAAAATGGTGAAAACAAAGTTATTTAATTTTATAAAGTACATAAAATAATGCCTCCTATATTGCATTATTTAAAAGATTATCGATATTAGGAAAATTATTGAATAAGGTCCTATTATTGTTTTAAATAAGTTAATAAAATGTTGAACGAACTTATGCGTTTTTCTCTAATAAGGCAAAAATATATTCAAGATAATACTAATACTAAAATATTAAATAAATTCTGCCTTGTCTATTTCACACCGCTTACATAATAATGTTGTTTCAGATACCATTAGAGAGGAAACCTGCATGCAGTTTGCCTACGGCAAGCAATTTAGACCATTAGATAGGGTGCATTAGGTACACAATTGTGTGCACTTTACTTCCTGCCACGATAGGGATGAAACAGCCCCATTAATCTTGGGTTCGAATGATTTATTCAAAACCTGTTTTGATTCGAAACTAGAATGATTTCGGTTTTTCCTGAAAATTTTTATATTTTTATGTAGGTTTTATTTTAAACACAATTCTCTGTTTAATATAACATATTTTGCAAGATATTTTTTTCTTAAACGGTTAACTAAAGTCCTTTAGTGAGACATGTTATATGAAAAATGTATCCTTAAATAAAAGAATGCATTTTTTGTTGTAAGTTAATGTAGAAAATCGTCTTCATAAATGATTCGACCAAAGATTGTTTACTTTCAAATCTCAACGGCTGGATTAAGTGATCACTCTACACACTTGTAACATTCATCATTCTATTCATGATTGTCAACGATACTACTAAAAAAATTGAAAAAATTAAATAAAAATTTAAAAATTCATTTTGTCAGAAATATTATATAAAATCATGGTTTTCAACTCCTGCCTTGTTGTAAATATATAACATAGAATTTTTTTCAGCCTAACGCCAGTCTGATGATGTCGGTAACGACGAAACCCGGTTGCTGGTTAAATAAAATTAATATGGAAAAATTGCATAATTGTTAATTTATTCTATTATTTTTTAGAATACAAAAAATATAAAGATTTTCATATAGGGGGATTTCAATCCTCTTGTTAGATCCAGCTAGGTTGAGTTGTGATATTTGCCAAGTTAATGTAATATTTTAAATGGTTTGACATTATCACAAAGTGACTTCCGAATCGATTTATTAAATTAAAAATGTGATATTCGAAATTCACTACAAAAAGCTTTATTCATATTTTACAAAAAGCACACCCCTGAATGTTTATCATTTGAGGTAATACATTTATGACTACAATAGCATAGAAATTCTTACTTTTTGACAGAGTTGAATGCTAAAACTTGAAACCGCATGCAAATATTTTTACCAGTTCAGTCGTTCGCAGTTCGTTGGCTGCCTTTACTGGGGTTATGCCTTTTATTTTCTGTGTCGGGTGGAACGCTCGTTAATTTCGAACAAGTCTGAAAGATTTTATTTTCTCTGTAACTAGCAAACTTTCGGTTCCATATAATATAACGTCTCTAAATTGTAACAAATTTGGAACTTGAAAATGTTACGTTGGTTCATTTGAGATAAGAAAATTAAAAATAATTGATGTTTTTTTGTTGCAGAAACATTGTGTTATATTTTATAAAATTTTACAAAATAAAACTAAAACATTGTTTTTAACAACTTTTATTTTTGATACTTTTTTTCAAGCGTTTTTGACAACATCTTGATTATCTTCACGGGTGGATATGTATTTGATTTTAATCTTGTTTTACTTTGCAGTAAAAAGATGGTAATATGTTTTTTGAATTAATGGTTTTTTTTTTTCGTTTGTTTCAGAATGAATCCTTACACACCGCCCTAATGTCCCTAAAATCAAAAGAATGCCAAGAAAACTTCTCGTCAGAAAAATACAGATGTTTGTAAGTATGCCGTTTATTTTCATATAATTTTCAATAATTGTACATGTACATATATATATATATATATATATATATATATATATATATATATATATATATATATATATATATATATATATATATATATATATATATATATATATATATATATATATATATATATATATATATATATATATATATATATATATATATATATATATATATATATATATATATATATATATATATATATATATATATATATATATATATATATATATATATATATATATATATATATATATATATATATATATATATATATATATATATATATATATATATATATATATATATATATATATATATATATTTATACATAATACCTGTTTTAAAAGTAGTTTAAAATAAAGATTAGGTTCATTACTATAAGTATAGAAAACCTTATAATAAATGCCGTTATAAATAAAAAAATATCTTGAAGAATGTCACTTTAAG
Organism: Brachycentrus maculatus; assembly: GCF_059751285.1. NCBI lineage: Eukaryota > Metazoa > Arthropoda > Insecta > Trichoptera > Brachycentridae > Brachycentrus > Brachycentrus maculatus. Next base: position 62,213 of record NW_028281336.1, read on the forward strand.
TAAAAAAAAGTTCTAAGAAAGATATCGCCACATTTAGTCAAAAATGGAAAATTGATGAAAATACTTATAATTTTTGACTTCAATATAAAAAATAGCAAGTTTTTGGATATATTCCCACTTACACTTGTAAACGTAGCGCGATCTGCCATTAAATTCCGATTCGGCCATCATATTGGGAACCAATTTACGACATTGCTATTTACTGTCGTCCATTTTCGCTTGAATTGCGTCTGGAATTGACAAAAACCTTCAGAGATATGACGTAATTTCGCGAGCGGACGACATTTGCGCCGACATTTCGGTAATCCCCGTGTGTCTCGCTGACCGATGATGTTGTGAACGGTGACACGTGTCATCTGGGACCCGGAACATAATCCTTCTTGCGGAAGCGGAGGAAGCACTCGGATTTGAGCTAACAAGGTGTTTGACGGGTGACAGACTCCGATACAGAGGCGTTCTGTAAAGAAAGGCGTTTACGACTTTACGAGAGTAAAACGAGATGCTTTTAAAAATAAAAATAAGGTGTTTCATATACTTTAAGCACAGGAAAAGATTAAAACTGTTCACACATATATATATATATATATATATATATATATATATATATATATATATATATATATATATATATATATATATATATATATATATATATATATATTTATATATATAAATATATATATATATATATATATATATATATATATATATATATATATATATATATATATATATATATATATATATATATAACATATGTATATATATATATATATATATATATATATATATATATATATATATATATATATATATATATATATATATATATATATATATATATATATATGAGCCATCTATGGTTGGTTTAAGAATGTCTCAATTTAGGAGAGATCCCAAAAACTGGATTATTTTACATATTTAAAATCACTCCACCTTCACAAAATATTTATCCATCAAATTCAAATTATATCTGTTTGATACAGTGCTCCACACACCACTGAGTGCCAGGTATGGTTGAACAGTAGTAGTATGTAAGAATGGTTTAGCCTATAGCTGTATTTCATTCTGACTTGTAATGTATTGAAAATTTTCCTTGACATGAATTTTTTTGTGTATTCCTTAAAAATAAAATATGGTACGGAGTAGTGAAATATTAGTGTATTAAAATAAAAACGTATATATTTTTTGCGTATCATTAAATCTGTAGCCTTAGAATCACAAAAAAGTGATATAAAAATTCTGTTTATAGCTTAAAAAAAAGCTCACAAAAAATACGAAAAGATGGTTTTTTTCAAACGATCAGGAGTTAGTTGATTGCTAATTGCGTAGGCTGAGAAACCGTTGGAAAAGTAAAAAACCGTCATAATGAAAACGATGTTTCTGAAAATAAGTCTCACACATAATTATACGATTTTTTCGGGTCTTAGTAAAGACATCAAGGATCTCACTTTGTCACCAAAACGACACATATAAATTGAGTTTTCTTATTTCTTTTACCCACATTTGGTACAGATATTTCGGGTAGGGGGATGCTTTGCGACGTTAGGCTGAAAAAGTGGTGAAAAAAATTACCGCAATATTAAACCCTAGAACGGAGGGAAATGCGAAATCACGAGGTACTCCTTACATGGGCGCCTTCCAGTTGCGAACAATACATTCTGAATAGAGGTAATCACTTAGAACCGACACGAAACCTACATTATGTTTGAATCCATAATATAACCGGCGTATACGAGTATATCAATGTACACAAAAACCTTGGTACATATGTGTAAACTATATTTATTCATTACATTATTTTTGACATCTCAACTTGAAGAGGAACATGGAATTTTATAAAATAAAACAACTTTGTTTTAACCACTTTTTATTGGTACACTTTTTCCAACCGGTTTCTACAAAAACCTTGTCATCCTTGTCATTGGTTTATGAACTAATTCTAAAACATTGAAATACTCATAGTTAGGTTATAGTTAATTACCCTTCTCTTACGATACCAAAAACTTCTACGCACTCCATACACCATATGAAAATGTGTTTTAAAAAATAACGAGAAAAAACTCCCAAATTTTGCATTTATTAAAAAGGTTTTTAGTGTACTTACCAGTAAAAAGTGGTTAAAAGAAAGTTGTTTTATTTTATAAAGTTTGTAAAATGTACTACAAGTATCTGCGAAAAACATTCAAGAAAAGAATATTGAAATCTGGGTTTTAAAGGAATAATTACCGGCATAGGCTGGTTTGAAAGATCACTTTACTCACGTGTTACATTCCACCAATTCTACCCATGATTGACAACCATATAACTCAAATTCTTGAAACTTTCATATGTAAAGTCCAAATTCGAAACGAAATGCTTGAATTCCTAGAATTTTACCAGCCAATGCGGTCGTAAGCGTGTTGATTGTGATTTTTACCTTTCTTGGAGGTACTTTCTTATGCTATGTTATAGTGATTCTTACATTTATATGTAAGGTTTGTTTTAGCATATATAAAGTTGGTTGACTACCATAAGTTATAATTATTTGAATATTTTTTCTGTGGGAACCCGTCTCGTAATTTTAAGTATTATTTTGATTATTGACATTCGGATAACAATAACACTAGTTTCGAGAATTACACATGATCTCGAAAATAGTCATTTTTATATTAATAAACTTTTAAGTGGTTACAGTTTTTGAGTACTTTTTTACTATTTTCTTTTTAATATATTTTTTTCTTACACTCATTTGATTTGTATGTCTAATATGAAAACAATCACAATATTTACATGAAAACAGCATATATTGCTTGAGATAAAAGCTATATCATGTATACTATTAAGTAAAAAAACATAGTAAAGGATTTTTTACCATTAATATATAAAACTAACAGTTTGAATTTATACCTGTTGATAAGAACCTCGATAGTTCTCGAAACTAGTCGTGTAATAAGTGGAAACTAGATGTGTCGGGTTGTGGTCCCGTGGTTAGTATCGTGGACTCTTGAGTCAGAGTTTCTCGAATCGAACCCCTCTTCCGCAATTAATAATTACCTATTTCTAATAATGAGCCACTTTGGCTCACGGAAATAGTATGAAATTACTATTTCTGTGAGCCAAAGTGGAGTTAATTTGAAATGTTTGTGTAAATAATAAAAACACTAATATTTTTGTTTAAAAAAAATATATAAATTATTTTTATACTGTTTTTTTTGTATTTAAACGCAATATCAATAAATATGAATTCGAAAAAAATATTCAAATATTGATTTTGAAATTTGTCTTGTACAAAACTATTTCAAGTCGAAAAAAAAATCACAAATATTTTGCTTCAATTATGAAATCATTATTTTTTCATTTGTCTGGAGTTAACGTATGAAATTTTTATTTTTCAGAGACAAGCTTCCAAATGACGTCAGTTCGTGTAGCAACTACGCATATTTAGAGGATATCTACGACACGGTACTGGCAAATGAATGTAAGTATCAAACCAGCGATGGCAAACCCTTTCGATTCTAAAAGAAACATTAATTTAATTGATTTTTAATTTCAGTTTCACTTGGTAAATACCACTTTTTCTTAAAATCTACTGTGACACACGTGTGTTTCGACGAATTCTGCATCATTTAACAGTGTTTGAAAATAATGCGGAATGCATCAAAAGATACCATGCCATTGCCCTGCAAAGGCACGTTAAATCGATTTTTAAACATTTGTTTGGCAACTTATTTAATTTCTTTCTTCTAACCCTTATCCGCACCCAATAGTGGATAGGGCACTGCACCATATTGACAGGGTGTTATCTTGATCATTACTTACTTGAAGGCAAGGTGTTACTCACTCCTACGCTTGTGTAATGAAAGCATTGTTAACTTTGTGGTATTGTAATATTAAACTCTCCTTATCATTTATCGTTCACTTTGTGTAATACCACTTTAATAAACAATAATTCATTTGATTCATTTTCATCTTTCTCTATTTCAAAATTTTATTTTTGTGTTAATGTCAGACCGTAATAATTTCATTTTATTGGCCTGATGATCAAATGATTATTCCGAAACCGGTAGTTACAAATTAGTGTTTTTCAAAGTGGTATTACACAACGTGAACGATGAATGAAAAGGAGAGTGTTAAATATTAGATTGTGAAATTATTGATATTTATTTTCACCCCCCCCTTGGGAATCGAACCCAGGATCTCCAGCACGGTAGATAAATATGCTAACCATTACATAATGGAGGCGGGCATAATTTTTATTTCAGTCTTGTAAATTTTCGAGAATTTTCTAAAAAATTGAAACATTTTCTCAATATAAAACGTATCCAGAATCGATATTTTATGGCAATTAACAACAGTCATTAGACCCTCATCAAACAAACAGTAGAATTATTGACATTTAACACATCATCCAAACATATTTGTGTTTTATTTATTATCACATTCGCACTCATCAATCATGTCTATCATATTATATATCTATACTAAATAAAATATAATGATTGATTCATTCATATCTCATTGTTTAATAATGAATGATAAAAGGATGATGATTGATAAAAATAAATGTAAAAATAAATATTGACAAAACTTCCACAATCTCGTATTTCATTTATAGATTTATTCACACGTCATATTAAAAGTCGATTTCATAAAAGTAATTTGAAATATTTTTTAACATTAAAAAAAACTGACGCAAGATTTAAGACTCCACGGGTGATATTGTGGCCGTACTGGCGAAAAACTTTTACCAGAAAATATGCAATTTCGACTTCAAGACGCATATTATGAAGTTTTCAACGTTCTTTAAATTGGCAAACACTAAATAGATCGAAATGTCATTTAAATGTGGTTTTGAAGGTAAATTAAACTTTGAGTTTAATAGCGGCTATTTTATTCAGGCCAAAATATTTAAATAACAGAGATTATTAAAACATGAATTTCAGAGTTAACGTTTTTTGCCACAATCTTAAGATGAGTCATTTACGTATTAATATTATAAATGTCGCAACTTGAGATTTTATTAGACAACAATATTTTCTATTTTAAATATATGAAAGAAGATGGAGGTCGTTGGTCCTGGGATTTTATAAGCAGAGACTCGTGTTATCAAGCGATCATGGGTAAATAATACACGTATTTACACATGAAAGAGATCATTTAACCAAGCCTATGACGGTCGTAAACCCTGTAAATGCCCAGACTTTCATATTCTTCTTCATATATGTTGAGATGTCAAAAAAGTAAAAAATATATTTAATAATGTCTTCTCATCTTATATTTGACAGGAAAATACATGTCCAATATTAAAAATATATGTGTTTATATATATATATATATATATATATATATATATATATATATATATATATATATATATATATATATATATATATATATATATATAAGTTACTTTAATAATTTAAAAAAACAAAAGCTTAAAAAATGCAAGAAGTAATATATAGTTTTTCTAAACTTATTTATTCTTATTTTCCAAACAATTTATTAGAAATAATAAAAAAATCATCAAACCCTAATGCATTTTTGCCTTCGGGTCGATCAAAATCACGGTACGTCTCAAAACCAGTAAATATAAAAATCTCGGGGAGTCGGTGGTCATGTAGGGGAGAGTGCCCATGAGTGGGACAGAGGATGAATGGGACAATCGTCCTCCAGCCCAAACTATTGTTACAAAAAAAAATAAAAAATTACCCAACATTAACGCTACGATATGAGACAGATTAATCCTCAAACCTTAGTTCTCGACTGACAGTGAAGCGAGTAAGACGTCTTACAATTTTTTTGCTTCAAAAAGTAAATTATATACTGTTATTTGATTTTGTTTGTACACACAAGTTATGATAAGTGCTCCAATCGATATATACAATTATTTAAGTCGGTTCTCTCAGGATATTATAAAGTAAATTTCATCAAATTTACTTTAGTATAAATGTATCGATTTATCTATTTTTCTAAAAATCACAGATTTCCTTGAATGGGACGCGTGCAGTGATCATGAATGGGACGGTCCCACTCAAGGGAAAATAGTCCCATTCATGGCGAATACTTTTTATTTACATTGAAAATCGTTTGTACTCTTTTGTATTACACGCATTGTAAACATTATATTGTTTTTAGGTTATAATGCCAAGAACACACATCACCAACGTTCAAATTGAAGCTGAATAGGTTTTAAATGAAAAGCAAAATATTAGGTTGGTTGCAAAGACATATGCAATAGGAAAATCTTCTCTTTATAGACATGTTAAACAAGTAAAGGCTGATATTTCTAGTGGTTAGATATTTTTACATACAACTAGCATAGGAAATAAAAGAGCCTATCAGCGGAAGCTAAACGGGCAGTGCACAACGAAGTCCTGGTTCTAACTCTAATGTATGGAAGTGAAACATAGAGTTGGCAAAAGAAGGATGAAAGTAGACTGAATGCATTCGAAATGCGATTTCTCAGAAGAATGTGCGACAAAACGATGTATGATAGACGTTCGAATTGTGAAATAAGGAAGGAATGCAATGCTGAGATAAGCATTATCGATAAAATTAAGAAAGGTGTGTTGAGATGGTTTGGACATGTAGAACGAATGAGTGAGAAAAGAACGGCTTAACAAATTTATGAGGGGAATGTAATTGGAAAAAGGAGCAGAGGAAGACCGAGAAAAACATGGCACGATCAGGTATGCCTAGTACTTAAAGGTGGTCAAGTTAGGAGTCGTAACAATAAGCGGGTATATATGAGGAGATGCATGAACGTGGAAAAGGCGAAGACCGTTTGCAAAGACAGAGTGGTATGGCGTTCTATTCTCTCTTTCTACCCCTGCGGGGAAGCGGCGTGATGGTTAGTTCGTTTTTCTTAGTTAGTTAGAAATGCTTTCCACGCATTTAAATTCAGGTGGAAGAATATGTTCTACAGTACAGAAAAAAATCAGAAAGGGGAATTCAAGTATAATCTCTGACACTCCAGAAAAGGACAGGTTTTTGAAAATACAATTAATGAAAAATGGACAACGAAAACCTATAGATAGACCAAAAAATAAGCCTAACGCTAAAAGAGTTAAAAAAAACTCATAGAAGAGATTTCAATGAGTGATGACAGAGATATCAGTTCAGATAAATCAGTTGAAATAGAAGGTGTATCACTGACGAAAATAAAAGGAATTCAGGATAATTAGTGTCACGTATGTGAAGGAGAAAACCAATATAGTGATATGCAATGGCTCAAATGTAAATTATGTGGCCCGTGAAAATTTTGGAATATTAAGAAATCTGACCTTTTTTTGACAAAATGTTACAAAAATGTTAAATGATATTTCTTTTGTATGCGTCTACGTATTATACGAAAGTGTCAACCGATTATTTTTGTTTTAAAATATGATTTTCCATCGATCTTCCATTTTAATTAATGTCCCATTCATGGTGTACTGGTGTCCCACTCATGGGAGGGTGTTTATGAATGGGACATTTTAGGACATTATTTGAAATCGATTTTTCAGGTAGTTAGGCTAATTTTTTTAGAAAACAAATTTAGGCATATTTGTAGCTAAAAGATTGAATAAAGAGAAACCACGTTTACTTTTTGTGATTTATTTTACAGAGAAGAACTAGGTAAAATCAAAAACGTCCCATCCATGGGCACTCTCCCCTACTAATATTACCAAAATTAAAAAAAAAGTAAAAATGACTAACCACAATGTAAATGCTTTGAATATTAATAATATTGAGAATAATAAAAAAACAATCACCCGACTCCAACAAATTTAGTTTGCAGATATCTGAATCAGGAAATCTATTTCCGTTTCCGCTCGAATCGATAAACTCCGACAATTTATAGCGCAGGTGTGGCGCTGACCGATGTGAAAAACTAAATTACATATTAATATGCAAACGTTTAAAATTGAACCACCCCAACTGTGAACCAAATTGGCTTTCACATTTGAGAGGTACAAAAATAAAGAACGAATTGGAAAAGTAGATTCAACTAGATAACACCGCGTGGGAGATTCAACTTATACGGACCGTAAAATGTGCTATTAAAACTTTCTTCCATATCTTGTCTAGAAAGTTTAACCGTCCTGAAGTAATGACGAATAAACGTTATTATTTCACACTTCTAGTTTTTTTATTCACAAAGGACTTGCTCGTAATAGCAGTGTGCAAGTGACACAAGCCAGTACGATTTTGAAGTATGCAACCATACTAAACCTCAGAGAATGGTTTTAGGACCTTTACTTTTCATAATTTATGTCAATGACATTTTTTTTTTATTCATTTAATATATTTACATTTTTATTTATAACATAATACATTTGAATCATTTATGCATATGGAGAACTTTTATATTTCGATTCACTGTGCCTCTCCATAAAAGAAACTGTGCTCTTGTGCTTGGAGAGGGACTTACACTCGTGGTTTAATGTTATATATTAAAAGATATTATGGTTTTTTTTTGTATATTTCTTCAAGATTAAAATGTATAGAGCTTTAATTTTTTTCTTAGGTATTTTTATATCATCTATTTTTGAAATTTCTTTAGGGAGTTTATTGAAATGTTTGATTGCCAAATATTTGAAGTTTAGCTGAAATTGCTTGGTGTTGCATTTTGGAGTAGAAAAATCGTTTGAAAATCTCGATGATAAATTTTTTGTTAAATTTAAATAGTTGTCACCCTTTAGTATTTGAAAAATTGCGGTTTTTTTATAAATGGATTCTTTATTTGGGACTTGAAATTTTTTAAATAATAATTTTGTTGGAAATATGTTTTTTTTTTCAAAATAACTTTAATTATGGTTTTTTGTACTTTTTTCACTAAGTTCAGTATGTTGTTGTATGAGCCTCCCCATGCAACAATGCCATACTGTAGTAGTGAGTGTACGATAGCATAGTAAACTCTTTTTAGGTTGTCGATGGTTAGTATGTTTATAATCAAAACATCAGCGATAAAATAACATCATATGTAGACGACACTTCTAAATTAATAAAGGGACCAAACTGCAATGTCCTTAATGAACGCGGAAATAGGGATATGATAATGTTAAAATCACACTAACTACTCACGTTAAACATGTTGTATTGAAAAAACTCAAAATACCGCCAATATATTGCATCCAATTGCTAGCTATTGCTGCTGTTCTTCTTCTCTTTACCTTTCTATAGATCTTGGAGATCTGTCTGCGCTGCCGCTTGTTGCTCTTGGGATATCGACTTCCAGCTATCTCTTCCCTTTTCCTTGTCCTTCGGGGTTTCATTGAAGAGCAATACATGGAAGTCTGTCTTCTGATATTCTATTTAGATGCTCATTCAAGTATCCATTGTCATCCCTACCTCATGATATCTTCCATCTTACATGTGCTCCAGATATCAGTGTTTCTTACTACTACTACTACTACCATCACGCCATTTCCCCGCAGGGGTAGGCAGAGAGGATGGAACGCCACACTCTTCTGTCCTGACATACACTCCTCGCCTCCTTCACATCCATACATCTAGTCATACATGCCCTCCGATTACGCAGACTTTTGACACGCGACTTTTGATTACGCAGACTTTTCAAAGATCGAAAAGTTCTAATCTCAGAGGTTCAAAGTCGAGATTTTGTTCTAGAAGCACTGTTATTATTTTTTTGTAAAAACTACTTGTAAATATATTCTTTTTTTTATATAAAGTGATGACGGATATTCAATTATCAGGATTTCATGATATCCAAAAAAATGAAAAATTGAAAGTGTGGACAAATAAATACAGATCAAAGTATTCTACTCGAGTCTATAATCCAAGCGAATCCTTTTATAGTTACGAAAAATTTCATAAAATATTTTTACGTATATTCGATGAATATTTCCTACCTAAATGTCAACGTATTATATATCAAAATAATATTTTTCACAGAATTCATTTCGGTTTATTCAGGATGAACGGCTTTCTATCAATATTATAATGAGATTTTTTTCGATTTCATTCGATGCATTCATTTTTTCCTACCATAGCATAAATCGGAACATCAATACCGAACTGAAAATAAACGTAAAGGATACCTGTTGGGCTTTGCAAACTTCCCGCAAAATTACGTTACGATTAATCGAAAAAATATAATGAACACCGGTTTACCAGTTATTATGAAGGTGTAAAAAGTTAAAAATATTTATAAATCAAGATTTTAATAGATATCTCAACAAGGATGAAGAAGTTGATTGAGATAGGGCGACAAAAGTTCGGGCATTTTCAAGGCAAACTACCTGTCACTAACTGGTTTAGGGGATATTTTTTCTTCTTAGATTTTTACTGATATTTTTTAAGTTCTGTTCTGACATTTTTGTTAAGGACTGCAATTTATATAATAAGATAACAACCATTTAGTTTTTTTTCACAAGAATTTCATTTTCGACTTCATCGAACCATTTTAATGATGTCGGTAACGACGCAACTCGTTTACTAGTAAAATAAAATAAATGTAAAAAAAAACTATACAATTGATTTTTTTATGAATGTGTGTTTAAGCGTTATCCTATCATTTTGGATTGAAGAAGGGTGTTCAAGTTGATTTGTTATTCTGGATTGTTAAAAATTGTGATTTTTTAAAAATGAATATTAAAGAAGGATAAAATGTTTCCATAAAATATCTCGAGTCTATTCAAATATAAAGATTTTCTACGTACTTAAGTTATCTTTCGAGTACCCTTAATATTCTTACTAAAATAATTTCGGAGAGCAAAATAGATGAATTAAATTTTAATGAAATTAATTGCTCAGATTTACGAATTTAATTATCATAAAATTGTTCCTCGAATGATATTTTTTTCCCTCTCATATTTTTTTGCACCCTACTTATATATGCAAGGTCATGTTACGGGTACGGGTTTCATGCACTTTTGCTGTAGTGTTTTCGAGTATGCATTATTTGGAAGAGAAAAAAAAGGATCTTAGAGCAGCGTTCAGCCGCTTCACTCCACTGCATTTAGCTCCGTAAGTATTATCCGGCTCCGACGTTTATCCTCCTTCATTGTAGTTTTTCATCTCCACAACTAAACTTTCCAGGTAGTCCAAGTACAACTTGGTGACGACTCTGCTTCTAAGCATCTCCTACGGGTTCAAGGAGTCGATGTTGTGAGCATCACACTCCATTTGGAGAATCCACCTGTTTCGCTCAAACGTTGGGCAAGATCTCAGTACGTGTTCGAATGATATTATTAATTGTTTTTATTTTTGAACAGCTATGGATGCACCACAGTTTTTGGAGATGCTGGGATACGAACTCGTAGCGCGATGTTGCTCTGGAAGGTTGGAAAGAGCTCTTAGATGTCTGGGGGGAGATTTGCAAGATTTTTTAGCCACTTTAGACAGTGTCCATGATGTCCTCTATAATCAAGTAAGTACCGATTTATTATATTAAAAGTATCAATATGTTCATTTGTTTTAATGTAAATACGTCTTCATTAACGCATATAAACGGTAGTAAGCCCTGTAAATACTCCACGTTAGTTTGCATCTTTGTTGAAAAGTCACCGTTATATTGTACATTGAACCCCCCTGTAACGTTGAGATAGGTTCAGCGTATTTAATTTATAACATTTTTAAATGTTTTGATTAATTTTTTTTTTGACATGTCATCAAAGATGAAGAAGAATATGGAAGTCTGGGCATTTACGGGGCTGACGACCGTCATAGGCTGAGCCTATGACAGCCTATGACGGTCGTCAGCCCCTTAAATGCCCAGACTTCCATATTCTTCTTCATCTTTGATGAGATGTCAAAAAATAATCTAAAAATAATTCCTGTACTTGGAGATAATCCAGATTTTGTCAAGTATTTGGACACACTCCAAATGTTTTAAATAAATAAAATGTTTCCTTCGATTAACTTGATCATAATTTATTATAATTAGAAAATATTTACTTACTGTCTCGTGTGAACATCTCTGTGTCAGAGCAGCGATGACCTGTTTAGTCATCAATGTAACTTCCGCTGAACGCACATATCTAGGTCAAGGCACACGGACCTGCTATGTTTTGTAGTGGACCACCGTTATAGGAAAAACTTGCCGCAAACGTTATACGGGAAAGTCTTATACGAGTATACGTTGTAGGGGGGTTTACTGTACAATATTTGATCACAACTGATTTCTTATAATGTACAGTAAACCCCCCTATCACGTACACTAGTATAAAGTTTCCCTAAAAGACTATTTATTTATTTTTTCTTTCAGGACGATCCATCACAGAATCCAGGACAAGAGTACGAGGCTGCTTTTGTATGCAGTCCAACAGGACATGGTCAGCTGGAGTTACATTTCACCACCGAGAGAGAACCAGTCGCCTACCTCCTTGTAGGGAGCCTTAAAGCCATAGCGCAGATATACTACAACACCACCGCAGTCATTGAGTTCCATAGATACAGTAACGACCCAAGGCATTTTAGGTAAGAAAAAAATCTTGAACTAACTCTGAAAGCTTCAGAGTTAATTTAAGCTTTTTTCTTAGGTCTCATATTCTTGATCATACCTAGTTTTACCCGGTGTTTCTCTGCTTTTATTTGCAAATTTATTTGCCCGATAAATTTCTTAAATGATTTATATTCATACCATTAAAAAAACATAACTTTAGATATTCGAACATTTATCAGCAAATCACTTTCCTTGAACACATTATACACTTTTATCACTGGCGCCTGCAGGTCTTCTCTGTTATCGACAAGAAGCGCTGCATTGTCAGCAAATAAAAGACAACAGACATTCAAATTGCTTTTTCAGCTACAATATTTAAACCACCCAGTTTTTTCTACATACTATATTATTTAGTATTGGCAAGCACTAAAAATTATTAAAAAAAAAATACTGCACGAATTAAACACGTTTGTCACCAGCGCCTACAGATCATCCCTGTTATCGTTAAAAGCAGTGCATCATCAGTATTCAAAAGGCAGCAAACATTAAAATTGATAATTTTTGCTACAATATATAATATTTTTAGTTATTTTTGTCTTCTCTATAATTAAAATTAAAAAAATTAAAAAATAATGGTCATCTAACTATACATATTATTTGGTTAATTCATCGTATAGTCTACATGACGAGAGAAGGTATTTTTACTTTTTTTAACACGTATAACTGAAAGGTTATTATTTGCTTTAACTGATTTCAATATATTATTTAAAATATTGGACTATTTCAAGTATGAACGTACTATTTCAAGTAAGAACGGGGCTACTTGAACTTTGATGTGTTACTTGAGCCCAGAACAAATTAAATCTGTATTTGGTCTACAATAATGAACGTATCAACATGATTCATTGTTTCCCTGACAGGTGACACTTATCGTCACGATACTTCGATTGATACCACGATCTGAATATTTTTTTTGCACTGGACTCAAGTAACACATCAAAGTTCAAGTAGTGCTTTTCTGCGGTACTTATTTTTTTTACGTCATTTTCATAATATTTGGTTAATTCATCGTACAGTCTACATGACAAGATATGGTGTTGATTACCTTATAACAGGCATAACTGAGTTTTTTACTTTTGCTATAACTAATTTCAGTTTAAAATTTATAATATATAATGCCAAAAGTCCAATTATATTTATGATATAATTGGACTATTGGCAAGCACTTACAAAAAAATTTAAATAATAAAACAAAAACACCCATTTCCATTTGTTAAATTGATCGTATGCTCTACATGACGAAATATAGTAATGATGACTTTTGCAACAGGTACGAAATAACCGCCATTCCACACGCCGCCCCCGCCACATCCAAGGGTCGCCCCCCTCCGTCCGTGGTCACCGCGGAGTCCGACCAATCTGACGACGAAGCGGATGACGACCCGTTTGGTCCAGGCACCAAGGATCCTGGAGAACTGTCGACGGAGGCAGCTGACCTGAAGATGGGCGTGGGGAGCTTCTGCAAAGCTTTCCCCTGGCATTTCGTGATCGATAGGAAAATGGAGATCGTCCAACTTGGTGAGTAATACAAAATATTTTCAAAAGCTGTAACGCCTGCTCAGCTCAATCGAGTTCAATGCCAATACAATTAAATGAACATTAAATTAAAAATCTAACGGGTAAATAAACATTTTTTTATTTTTAAAAGATTTTTGTTTCGAAATGACATTTTCCACGGCGTTCTTTCTAAACACATTTTTGTGATTAATTCATTTTTCAAACAGGCATAATTTATTTAATCGCACTTTTAGCTTTGGAATATAATACGTTAAAAATCTAATATCACAAGCATTTATTTATATTCAAAGCATTTACTTTGTGGTCAAACGTTTTAATTGATATTAGTAATGTTAGTAAATAACCACTCACCGACTACTTCTGTCTACCGGTTTCGAGACGTACCCGTCTCTTCGTCAGGACATACACTACAATTTAACAATCATGCGAACAACACTACGCCACACCCACTTAGTACTATTCACATACACTATCACTACACATGCAAAACATGCAGAGCGAGTTGTTAGTCCCACCATGCTTTCCCAAAAGCATGGTGGGACTAACAACTCGCTCTGCATGTTTTGCATGTGTAGTGATAGTGTATGTGAATAGTACTAAGTGGGTGTGGTGTAGTGTTGTTCGCATGATTGTTAAATTGTAGTGTATGTCCTGACGAAGAGACGGGTACGTCTCGAAACCGGTAGACAGAAGTAGTCGGTGAGTGGTTATTTACTAACATTACTAATATCAATTACAAGCATTTATTTAGATTCACATCTTAATTACTTCTTTCTCAAATTTACACATTTTAATTTATTTAAAACTTTACAGATTTTGAACTGACATTTCTTGGGGTAACTGCATTTTATAGAATAAAATAACCACTATGGGTTGTAATTTTTTCCACGTGAATTTTATTTGACCAGCAACCGGGTTTCGTCGTAACCGACATCTGATGATCAGTCTGATGAATTTTACTTGACCAACAACTGAGCTTCGTCGTAACCGATATCAGACGACCAGTCTGATGATGTTGGTTACGACGAAATCCGGTTGCTGGTCAAATAAAATTTATGTGGAAAAAATTACATAAGTATGTGGTTGTTATTTTATTCCATATATTTTTATTTTTTAAAATTTAATATGTTATACGTAACAACAGCACACGCTATTCATGGTAGATAGCTTGTTTCTTGACAGCTGTTACTTAGTGTTTTCAATGTGGTCGATCGTAGATTTCATAGATTTATTGTTATATTTTCATTGTTATGTATTTATATAAATAAATTATTAAATAAAAGTTTTCTATTTTCTTCACTTTATTCAGACTTAGTCACAGAGTTCATAATAATTGAAAACCTTATGCCCTATATCAAAATATTTCACTTACTGCTTGTTATTCTTAAAATTATAGTGATTTTAAAAGAAAGTTATATTTTAATAATAAAATGGAACATCATTACGTTAGTGCTTCAAATATAAATAACACTTGTTATTCCTTTCATTAATTATTCATCGGATTTTAATGTAATATTAATAATGTTTTAATTGTTGGATGTCCATAATTAAGTAAGTGTCAATCATTGCTAAACTTACCCTTCCTTTATTTATATTTTCAAGAAATAAAGGTTATTTAAATGTAACGAACCACCAGTAATTAAAAAGATTAAAATAAGTTCTTTTTGGTGGCAAATGGCGCGAACGTATAACGAGAGAATGAATAAGAAAGTATATTTGGCAAATGTAAACGGGAGAAGAGAACAAAGACGGCCAAAAAAGATAAATCAAGATCAGATCAATCAGAAAATCCGATCGAAAATCTACGAAACCGAAGATCATGCATGACTGGGTGTGAAAGAAGCTAGGAGTTTATGTCGGAATAAATGAGTATGGCATTCCATCCTAACTGCCTAGAAACGGGGATGATTTGATGTTATTCCATGATACTAAACGATGATATCTTTTTTTAAAGTATCGCGAAAAAAATTATGTCAATTTATCGAAATATCACTGAAAAATTTAAGTTTTCTTTTTATACCCTGAAAGTGGAACAAAGTATGAAATAAAAATATTCTGAATCGGACGAAAAAAGAAAAAAATGAAGTGAACTGTTTTAAGGAGGGGACATTCGAATACGGCGGACATGTTATGAGGATGATAAATATAAAATCATTCAAGTAATGCTGTCCGGGAAGATTGAAACGAAAACCCAAAATATCGGGAAAGAAATGGTTTGAAATAAAGACGGAATTCATCACCAATAAATCAACCCCCTCTTCTTTTATAACCAGAGGCCACAAAATTGAATTATGAAAGGAAAAAATGAGTTGCTCGATTTCAAATATCAATAAAAAATACAAAATAGTTTTTTTACAACTTTGTTGTATCGATTTGAGGCTTAGTCTAATATTTTATACCCAGGAGATGCAAAATATCACAAATTTTGCATCTCCTGAAAATGGAAATTTATCCATTTTTAATCCAAGTTTGAATAAGTTAATACCACTTTTTCTTAACATTTATCATGATAAGTGTTTCGATACATTTCGCATCATTTTCAAACACAGTACAACATGGTATTTAAAAATGATGCGGAATGTGCGTACGATACAATATGAATGAGATATACGTGGGTGAATCAAATATGAGCAGGATTTATTTATATTTATAGTATATAATTCAAATACGAGGTTTACATTGTTTTCAATAAAATCTTTTCTCAACATTCTGATGTAAAAGTCTACGTTTTCTAGTATTATTTTTTTTTTGATAAAATGATACAAAAATGCAAGCGCAGAAAGCTCTCCGTAATACCAGCATATGTAATAATAGGAAATTATGAAAGTTTAACCCTCCCTTCCCGGTGTTGCGTACCTAATACACATTGCTTCTAGTAACCATAATATCTCTAAAAATATAATTAATACAAGGCTAAGACTTTAGGTATTCCTCCGTAACATATTTACGCATTGATGTAAAAAATAAAATTAAAAATAATCAGAATTTATTGGGTACATAGGAGGTATTTTGTGAATATCGGAAACAAATTCGCTTATAAACAGCGCGTGGAGAGTGTACGGGAACCGCGACACTATATTCGCATCTTACTCTCGCACACTTACACTGCGCAAGCGTGTGGAGCTCAAAGCTCAATGTTCTCTGGCTAGCTAGCGAGCTAGAGGCAGTATCTCTTGAGCTTTCGACAAGAGTGGACCTATGTTTGTTCCGTGAGCGATGCCAGATGGTTTTTTAATGTTTTCGGCAAATAAATCTAAACAATTATAATTTTTAATTTATTTATAATTAATTAAGGGGATGAGCTATGAATGTCCGTATTTTTCCAATTTGAAATCCCTCATTTTTTGTGGCGTAGTGAGTATCCAACACCGGGACGCGCGTTTTATTTTAGTACCCGAAGGGAAAGATTAATACTGAAATTTCTTGGAGAAACTGCATATTATGTAATAAAATAACAACTGAATAGTTTTTATTTTATTGTATGGAAAATTAAAATAAAATCACATTTACACTACAGGTATTTCATCTGCCAAAACCGGATGACCTTTAAAAAACTGATGAATGTCGACTACCACTTTAAATTTTAGCATAAAAAACAAAAATGATAAACAGTGGTTTACTCCGTCACGTTTTTTTCTGTAGGCGGTGGGCTTTAATGTGAATTTCCTCGCGCGGAAGCCCATTAATTCGGCAATTGCGAGACTGTCGTACATTCTTAAATGAGAAACAGTTACCCACTTCAATGCCTTCTATATAATTTATAAAAGTGCCGGAGGATAAATCTCGCAACTCCGTGCGTTGCCTTCGCAACTTTGTCGACCCGTGTAATGACATTGCCTTAATGACAATTTGAAGATTTAAGTATTAACTGATTCAATCTGAATTGGTTCGTTGGTAATGAAATCAATATATCGAAGTCATACAGGAAAAAGTGACCAAGTGCATTTTTTACAAAAGCGTGATCATTGACTATTTGATATCTTACTAGCTTAATATTGCCCTGAAAAAATCCCAAAGGACTTTAAACTTGGGAGTATAATATATTGACTCGGTAAAAATGACTAACTGCATTGATGTTTATTTTCTTGCCAAGCAAAAGTGACTTAAATGGCCCTCCTGAATATTTTACGTTTTGTTAGTTGGCCACTTTCTCCTGTACGACTACGATATTACTGAGCATAAGTAAAGAAAAAGAGTAATTTCATATCAATAACTATATCTTTAAAAGTGATGATAAGTGCATTAGTTAGTGCATTTGGTTACCATGGATGACGTCCTTGATTTGATTCTCAGGGGTCATCATTGAAATTAATTTATTTTTATTTCATCATGTATATGAAAATAAATTACAAATTATAATAATGTATTCATTCTCACTGAGTCTTCACGTACATACGTTATTTATTTATAAAATTATATGAAAGAAAATTGATTAAAACGTGCAAGCAAATACGTCATGGCCGAATGATGCGATGTATATCAGATCTACCCACATTCATTATCCATTTATGAATAGCTTTTTTTTACATTCTATTTTTAAAGACTTCATGGATAATGGAAGTAGATTGTACAACTTTTTTGCATAAAAGTTATTTTGACCAAAAGAGGTATGTATGTGTTTTGTTTGATGTGTTTTTCAATGTGAGAGTATGCGACATGTGATATAATTGTCGATTAGAAAAACATGGTTTTTCCAAGTCCATATCAACCTCATCAAACGTAGAATATTTATATTTTTTTGGTTATTTTCCGGCATCAAACGCGTTGAACAACGACCACATATTTTTTGGTTTGTTTTTTTTAAAAAGTGTTATTATTACTTTAGAGATCGCGTTAGGTATGCTCCGCTCCAAAAAATACAAATATTTTATCAAATAATCGGATCCGTGCTAGTTCATAAGAAACTCCCAGGAGAGGTGGTATCCGTACATAACAAAAAAAGTGAAGGACATTGGTACCATAAATTAAGCTAGGACACAAAATACCGAACCCTTTTTGTTACTGCTAACGGTACTGGAACACTTGTGACGAGGAAGACGGAAACGCGCAAATGAAGACAATTGTTTATTTAAAAAAAAAATTACAAAGTTACAAGAACAAAGGGACATAAATATATCGAAAATTATAACACTTATGAAGGCGAGAAGAACAAAACGACACCAATAGAAACAGAGCGAGCGCGACGTATACACGTTTGAATATTATTTAATCTGAGCACAAAAATATTGGTCCTCCACCCATTATATTCGAATTTAAATGCATTGCATGTGATGGGGACAGTATTGTAAACATTTAAAGCTTAATGAACTGCGTCTCTTTGTTCTTAACTATTTTTTATACATTCATATAATAATGATAAAAATAATACAACGAAAATAAACCCATTTGGAAGGAACACTCTTCTTGTGGAACGGAAGGTCTGTTGACGACAGTCAACAGTCCGTCTTCTCCTGTGGAGTTTAACGTGATTTTCGCCCAACAATGAGCAAATGTATTTATATTATCCACTGACACTTCGTGATGGAATTGCATTTTTATGTCTGCACCAGTCTGATGCACCAGTCTGATGATGTCGGTAACGACGAAACCCGGTCGCTGGTCAAATAAAAAAAGTGGAAAAGCTAAAAATATTGGTTTTAATCTAATAATAAATTAAATGAGCAAATGCTTAGACATTCCTGATTCGCCCACACTGTAAATCCTTTCTGTTCCCGACACAGATTAAAATAAAACATGTTTTAAGATAGAAGAAACAAAAATTAATGCATAAACCCCGTACATAATAAGCATAGTAAATAATTAATGCAATTCCAATCTAAAAATAAATATAAAAAAGGATATAAAATAAAACATATTTTAGATTCTTTGAGGTTGGCAATCCTAGATTCTACGGCTTGTATAGTAATTGATGAACATAATAGACCTGATAAAACTACCGTCAAGAGAATGTTACTTTCATGGAGTAACGATAGAGCTTATACACGTTAAAAAAATACATTCATCGTGGACTTTTATGAGGACGTGGTGACATTTTAAAAATTAAATTGTCTCTTTTATACATTAAAATGATAAATTTTAGGGGAGGTTATCCCAGATTAGGGAAGTAAATTTTGTTTAAGTAGCCACGCTTTGAAAATACAAAGAACAATATTAGACACTATTTTAAAGATAAATGAAATTTTATAGCGCTACTCCTACAACGTGAAGATAAAAGAAAAATAAATTTGTCACTTACATTTTTTCTTGGCAATTTTTTCACATAAAATATCGTTAAAATGATACACGAACTATTCATTAATTGTATTTTAAATATAATTTAAATTTTTATGAGATTACTTTTTTGAGTAAATTAATATCAACATGTCTTGTTTCGATATTTATCTGTATTGTCACACGTTTAAAGTTAGAAGTTCTCAAATCTAATCCTATTTACACTAATAAACTCGAAAAAGGTCTTTTTTTTTTTTTTTTTCTAATCATTTTGTCATTCCACTAAGTAAATGACAAGTGATTTTTTAAGTAAATAAAGTGATTTAATTTATTTAAATATGTTAGGGATTACACGATACAGGGACATAAATTCAAGGAAAAATGAAAAATGTTATATTAAAAAAACGCTATGTACGAAAAAATCTACACTACGTCGATTTAAAAAAAAAAAATTATTTATTTTGTTATTTTGCCTCTAGAATCAGATCACAAACTTATAATTATATGAAGAAGTCTAAAAACAGTTTTATTTATTATCAGACCATGGGTTCTCCACCAAACGGATTACATTTCAACATATATAAATATATATATATATATATATATATATATATATATATATATATATATATATATATATATATATATATATATATATATATATATATATATATATATATATATATATATATATATATATATATATATATATATATATATATATATATATATATATATATATATATATATATATATATATATATATATATATATATATATATATATATATATATATATATATATATATATATATATATATATATATATATATATATATATATATATATATATATATATATATATATATATATATATATATATATATATATATATATATATATATATATATATATATATATATATATATATATATATATATATATATATATATATATATATATATATATATATATATATATATATATAAAGATATATAGCGATCCAAAAGGATGTGCTTGAAAATCATTCCATCATCAGGTAATTAATTATTACGATTTGAAATATGTATAAAAATAAATTTTTGAAAGAGTGGAAGACGACACATGAGTCACAATGGGAATATTTTCAAAAGTAGACTCGAAGTTAAATTAAGTTGGTTATTTATTATGGGTAAGTCTTTATTGATTGCTTTTAATATACAAAATATGTACAACATTTTGAGTGTGTTCAAAAACTTGTTCAAAAATCTGTATTATCTCCAATTACAGGAGTTATTTTAATATTATTTTTTGTCAAAAAATAATATGAAAATAACTCCTGTAATTGGAGATACTCCAAATTTTGTGAACAAGTATTTGGACACACTCGAAATATTGTAAATAAATTATCTGGTCAAATTATGAGCCTAAATAATAAAAATGAAAATGGTATTTTCTGGCGTTTCTCATGTGTGTGACTGAAATCCAGGATTTGGACCTCACATCCTAATATAAGAGTTTCTGCTTAGTTAAAAGCTTCTTAACATCTCACCAATAGATGTCTCTAGTGAAATTCTAGTGATTCAAGAACAAGGGTTCTAAATTGGTTCATAAATATAGAACTTCCAAGAATTTGAGTAGTGTGGTTGTCAATAATGGGTAGAATGTTACACGTGTGTAAAGTTATCACTTAAACCAGCCTATGACGGTCGTCAGCCCCGTAAATGCCCAGGCTTCCATATTCTTCTTCATCTTTGATGAGATGTCAAAAAATAATATTAAATATGTATTGATATGCTTTGTAACCCTCAACTATAAACTGTATAATACCACTTAATGAGTTTTATTTCATTACACAAGATTAGTTTCAAAACAACAGCTGTTTTCATCTATAAAAATGTTTAAACTATATCATCGTCATGGTAAATTATCTAGTATCTGACTATAAATTGCATTTTTTTTAATTAACAACTGGTTAAATTTCAAGTCTGTAAAATTTAAATGTTATTTGACTTCTCTCTTTTTAAAATTCTCCTTAATTCTGAATGAATCTCACATATTTTCAACTGGAGAAAACAAAATATATTATGACACTCTCCTTATCATTCATCGTCCACTTTGAGTAATATCACTTTAAAACACTACACACTTAATGACCAAACGATGAATGATAAGTATAGTGTTATATTCCCACGCCAATAAACCAACTTAAAAAAAATATATAACAGACCATTTAATGCGTAGTTGGGTAGATACAGCTAGGATTATTTACAAAAAATAATTCAAAGAGCACATTTTCACGGTCAGAAAAAATAATTGAATGTATCTGAAAAATACTGTTTTCGTTTTGATAAAATATCGCATTTTCACAAAAATATTTACTGAAATGATGTTAATTATTAAAAAAAATGATATTCTTGAATTAAATTTGATTCAAAGAGGATTACGAAACTCAAAAATAATGAGGAATTGAATATTTTACCTTAACGACGTATGAAAAATGCTTCAAAAACAGTTTTATCCCTTTAAAAAAATAATTAAAAGCAGATGAAAAGAATATTTTGAAAGGATGATAAATTAAACGACATGAATATTTCAAAGCATACGTGAAGAAAAATATTTTAAATGTTTTCTTATTTTAGAATATTAAATTATTGTACAATTCTGGTTTAAAATGGTCAACAAAAAAAATTAAAAGAAAGGTGTTTAGAGATGCTTTTAGGATGTAAATCAAATAAGTGATGAAAGAATACTATTTACCCGCACCCAATGGTGCATAGAGCAATGCATCGTATAGAAGCAGTGTTATCTTGGTCGTTAAATATACGAAGAAAATGTGATCAGTCTTGCGCTTCAGGTACAGGTATATTAAATAAACATGAGACTGACAAATCACCCGGGACCTCCAGCATGGTGGCCTAGCACGCTTACCACTACACTATAGAGGCGGACAGGTGATTTTGGAATTCTAAAGGTAGAAAGTAAAACTAGTAAAAATGGTTAAACAAATTTATGAGGCGAATATGGTTAGTAATCAAAGCAGAGAAAGATTGGAAACTTGGCATGATCAAGTATTTCAAATACTTAGGCATGGTCAGGTTAAGAGTTGGAATAATCCTCAGGGATCTATGAAAGGATGCATAACTGTGGAAAGGGCGAAGATTGTTTGTAATGATAGATTGGAACTGCGTTCTATTCTCTCTGCCTACCGCTGCGATAAAACGGCGTGATGATAAGTTGGTTAGTTAGTCAAAATTGTAAATTTTTATTCAAATTATTTGCCCCTTTTTTGCAACATGAATGTTTCTATTTTTTTGTTAAAAAAGTGTAATATTTGTGTTTTTATTATTTTCACAAATATTTCAATTTCATACTACTTCTGTGAGCCTAAGCGGCTAATTATTAGAAATAGGTGTCAAATTGTGGAAGAGTGGGTTCAAACCAAGAAACTCTAACTTAAAAGTCCGTGACACAAACCACGGGATCACCCGACCTCTTTTCCAAATGGCTACAACATGTAACGGAAGTTATCTTTACCCAAGGAAAAGATATATCACGACAGTAGCCGTGATATCGCAGATATATAAATTGATATCTCAAGTAACGAACAGAATTTTCTCGACAATTTGGACTCGAAACTTTAAGACTGCGATCAACTATTTCTGGAAACGTCCCAACAACAATTTCGATCGGCAAAGTTTGAGACACCGCCACCGTGACAATAATAACGCAAGCAGAGACGGTATTCGTTTCTCGTTACGAGGCGAGCTTTTAGGGAACTTTGTTTTATGAACTTTTGACCAATTCAACTCGCACACAATTTCTAAATCAGGTTATGGACGTTTTTAACGCCTCAAATTGAGTTCCGCTTCGCGTCTTTGTTAACAAAGCTTAAAAAAAACTTTTATTTCGACATTACTGCGAGAGTAAAGTTCGCCAATTAATTTCAGATTTAATGCCTTTCGATTTCGAGGACGAATACCGTAAACTCTTGAGGATATTTATGTTTTGTATTGGCATTCCTTGGTGGAACTGCATTTTATAGACTAAAATAACTGGGATTTTTTTCTTCCATATATCATAATTACAACCTTTACCGTAGTTTACATGTTATTGCTATTATAATAAAATACTTAAACTCATTCAATCTAAATTTATTCTATCAGAAAATATATTTACTCGTAAAAACACATTTTTTTAATCCCTGCCTTATTGCGTTTATTAGTTTGTTTAAATGTCAGACCATAACAATTTCGTTTTAATCTACATTTGACCTGATGATAGAATGATTATTCCCAAACTGGTAGTCACGAAGTGGTGTTTTTTAAAGTGGTATTACACAAAGTGAACGATTAATGATAAGGAGAGTGTTAAAATTTTATTAATGATACTTATGTGAAAACGTGAGAATTAACCCTCATAGTTATTGAAAATTAAACACTTACGTACTATACCACTTATTGAGATTTATTTCATTTTACACGATTAGTTTCAAAAACTACAGACGTTTAAAATGAAATAATACGCAATAAGTGGTAAAATAAAAATGTTTTAATTTTGATAATCAACATTTCATTTCACAAAGCTAATGCCTAATAAATAAATAATAAGTGAAATTCTTTTGGTAGCAATTAGTTTTCAAACCGCAAATCAAAGAGTTTAATGAAAATTCTATCACTCTTGCAGTATTTAGAGACCTTTGTATGCAGGTAGTACCTAGATAAAATCACAGTTCAGCAATCAAAGTGAGTACAGCCACAAAGCATTAAATGCACGAATAGTTTTGCACAAACATCACCAAAAGAAAATATGGTTGTTCAAAGAGGATTTATTCTGAAAGATAAATGATAATACTTTACAATGATTAAAGAAAATACTTGTTTTTTACCACTTGAGTTTTATTATAGACTACATTTTTCAGAAGTTAAACTTAAAACTTAAACTTAACTTAGTCTATAATAAAACTCAAGTGGTAAAAAACAAGTGTTTTCTTTAATCATTGTAAAATGTCTTACCACAAAGTTAATGCCGAAACAATAAATAAAGTTAATTCTTTAATTTTTGTATTTATTTTAAATCAAACACAGATTTTTTGAGTCTACTAAATTGAATTTTATTTACAAAAACACATAAAAATTATATTGTGACAGTTGTTTCACCTTGTTAGGGCATTATCAAACGAATGTGAAGATCAAATGGACTACGGTCCTTATGTAGCTATACAATTCTAAGTGACAGTTTTAACACGTGCTGCAATAATTTATGGGAGACAACAGTAGCTAATGGGGGATGTAGGTATGTACCCTTATATTTATTTTCAGGGAAACGAAGAATTTATTGACATGGCAATATTTTAGAGAATTTATGTTTTAAAGCTTAATACAATTGTTGGTATAACGCCAAATCAATAAATAAATAAGATCATTCCTTAAATTATTATTATTAACAATATCAAAATATCCAATATACCAACAACTTATGAAGAAAAAAGAACCTCTCAATTTACATTTCTGTAACTTAAGACCTTCAATTATGATAATATTTTCTTCCAATTATAAATAACATTATTTATTTTATGAGTTTTAAAGTGTTTCAAAACATTTAAGTAGATTTTTATTTTATTTCACTTACATACTTCTTTTACAACTATATTGCTCTTTCCACTCATTACTGACATCATCAGACTGGAAACCCGGTCGCTGGTCAAATTAAATAATAGTGGTAAAAATTATAAATTTGTTATTTTACTATATTATATAAATATGACTAGTTTCGAGAACTACAGATCTTCTGGTTTTCAAAATTTTAGTATAAATTGATGTAAGTATTTTTCAAATATAAGTTTAACATATTAAATACCACATATCCTTAAAAATCTACTGTGACACGTGTTTCGATGCATTTAGCATTATTTTCAAACATATTTTATATGTTGAAAAAATGCATAAAATAAAATAAAATACGTAAAAAAATAAAAATAAGAAACAAATCGTAGTCCCTCTTCATCCTCTAACGTCCCGAGGACACAATTCTAAAATTAAGTCTTAACTTTACAAATGGTAAGTAAAAATTTTTGCAGAATGCATCAAAACACGTGTCACAGTAGATTTAAGGAAATAGTGGTATTTACTAAGTAAAAATTAAATTAAAAATTGATAGATTTTACCACAATGTGAATGCCGAATCAATTTATGTAGTTAGTATTTTAACTTAATTATTATTAATATGTCACTTCATTATCACTGAAATCCGCCTGTGGAAATTTGTAAGTCCAGCTAATGCTAATGACATTTATATTCTTCTTCATCTATGTTGAGATATCAATAAATAAAATACTGATTCACAATTCCTAGGTGGAGCAAAATCCTGATTTTTGATCAAAAATTTGAATCCGTTTTAAATGAAGTGAAAATTAATCTTAATCTATTTTTTTTATATTTGAAGCATTAACTGTGTCATTTTCCATTTTATGATTAAAATTTAACTTTGTTTTAAAATCACTATAAATATTTTATTATAATTTAATTATAATGTCTACCGGTTTCGAAGCTAACCGCTTCTTTATCAAGACCGGTTAATACAAAAACTCCATCTACTAAACAATATTCAAAATATTTTGACGGTTAGGGAAAGAAGCTTAAATAGATCTCAAGTGGCTTTGACTGTGACTGCCAATCAACAAAAAAAAGCCACTCGAGATCTACCTTAGCTTTTTTTCCCTAACCGTCAAAATTGTTTTGTAGATAAAGTTTTAGTATTAATCAGTCTTGATAAAGAAGCGGTTAGCGTCAAAACCGGTAGACATTTTAATTAAGTCATAATAAAATATTTATAGTGATTTTCAAACAAAGTAACATTTTAATTATATTATTCTAAATAGACTGTTTTTTTTGCAGGGTCTGGTTTCATGAGGCTGTTTGGAGCAGCACTGCCTCTCTACGGCACGACCCTCCCTACCTACTTCACCCTTCAAAGGCCCAGAGGAATATCCCTCACGTTCAGGGACATCCTCCAGAGAGCGAACACGCCATTTGTGTTTGTAGTCAAGATCCCGAAGGAACGAGGACAATGTCCCGCTAATGTAAGTACAATACTATCGATACGGGCAAAGAAATGTACAATTTATTTCATTCCAGAATCTTAAGTAGGGTAAAGAGACTAAAAAACGGAAGATTCTCTTCATCCTTCAACGTCCCAAGGACACAACGGTTGTGTCCGGTTGTGGTCCCGTGGTTAGTGTCGCGGACTCTTGATTCAGAGTTTCTCAGTTCGAACCCACTTTACCATTATTTGAAACCTATTTGTAATATTGAGCCGCTTAGGCTCACAGAAATAACATAAAATTAAAGTATTTCTGAAAATATTAAAAACACAAATATTTCAATTATAATTTAAAAAATTTAAAGAAAAACTATAAAATTAAGACGTTCGTTGTTATTGAACATACATCGTTATTATAATAATGAAATTTATGTACATATATATTTTTAAGGCTGAACGAGGAATAATTGAAACGATTAGGAAGAGTTCTTTACGGTTGTATGGGCATGTGGAGCAAATGGATAACGAGAGAATGACTAAGAAAATATATGTGGCGAATGTGAGAGAGAAAACAGAACAAGGACAACCGAAAAAGACTTCAGATCAGATTCAGACGATCAGATCAATCAGAACCTAAAATCTGGTGGTGTCAAAAGTCTGCGTAAACGGAGGGCATGTATGACTAGATGTATGGATGTGAAGGAGGCGAGGAATGTATGTCAGGACAGAAGAGTGTGGCGTTCCATCCTCTCTGCCTACCCCGGCGGAGAAACGGCGTGATAGTAGTAGTAGTAGTAGTAGTAGATACATATATATTTTTATCATGCTTTGTTTTTCAGGGTTTGGAATTGAAAGGTCAAATGGTGTACTGTCCCGAATCCGACTCACTGCTGTTCATCGGATCCCCTTTCCTTGACGGTCTGGAAGGACTAACCGGAAGAGGACTGTTCATCTCAGACATCCCCCTCCACGACGCGACCAGGGATGTTATCTTAGTAGGAGAACAAGCGAGAGCGCAGGTGAGAAATTAAACTTCTTCTTCATCTTTTTTTAGATCCTAGGGATCTGTTTGTGCCTCCGCATGTCGCTCTTGGGATGTCGACTCCCAGCTGTCTTTCCATCTTTTCGGAGGTCTGCCTGGGGGTCTGCGTCCTTCAGGGTTGCCTTGGAGGGCGATACGTGGAAGTCTATCTTCTGACATTCTGTTTATATGTTCCTTCCAGTATCGCCTTCGTTGTCGTCCCCAAATCACGATATCTACCGTCTTATACATGCTCCGGATGTCGGTATTTCTAACTCGGTCTCGCAATGTGTTTCCGGTTATGGATCGGAGAGTCTTCATCTCGGAGGTTCGGAGTCGAGATTTTGTTCTGGAAGTATCTACTCTTGCCTCAATCCCATAAGTGGATATTGGTCGCACAGGTGTTTTGTATATTTTCATTTTACTTTCTATTCTCATGTATTTATTCATCCTTACGAAGTTTTAAACCGAGAAATTAAATCCATTACAAAAAAACTTAAAATACTAAGTGATCCTAAAAATTACTTCAGTAAAATTACGGTTCCTGAAAAAATACTTGCGTCGTTCCTGCACCCCCTGCTTCACAGTACTTTCCTAATGTACCTTTATTTTTCTAACTAAAAAAAATAAACTCTTGTATTTTACCACTTAATGAGTTTAATTTCATAATACACGACCAATTTCGTAAACAAACAAACGTTATCATCTACAGGTGAAATGTAAACCTGTAGATGAAAACGTTTGTTTGTTTTTTAAACTAGTCGTGTGTAATGAAATAAAACTCATTAAGTGGTATAATACAATCGTTTCAATTTTATTTTTGTAATCAACATGTCATTGCAGTTAATGCCGAATCAATAATTAATTTAATTAATTTACTTTTTACGTTATCTCTTAAAACCCAATTAATCTTACTTTTTTTTCTTAAATAATTATCTTACTTATTTCTATGTGGTATTTAAACGAATGTTTAGTTACACTATCACTCTTAGATATTTCATATAAAAATATGTCAATGGAAGTTGAGTAAATTTTTATAAAAAAACTGGTGTTTTAATTAATAATTTTACCAAACAAATTAGAATAATTTTTGAAAAAACTACTCTTATTTTTGTTGAGATGTCAAAAAATAATAAAAGTAAATACCACATAAAAATATATCATATTGAATAAGTAAGTGGAAGATAACTATTTACTTTCAAAACTCTTATGTTAATGAATAAACTTGCCAAACATATTTAAATAATTGTAGGAAAAAATTACTCTAAGTGGAAACATAATAATGTAGGGTTTCTAGGAAATATGTCACCAGAGAGTAATATTCTGAGTTGAGCTATGAAGGAAAATAGGGGTTGGGCGCATAG
The DNA here is from genome assembly GCF_059751285.1 of Brachycentrus maculatus. Classification (NCBI taxonomy): domain Eukaryota; kingdom Metazoa; phylum Arthropoda; class Insecta; order Trichoptera; family Brachycentridae; genus Brachycentrus; species Brachycentrus maculatus. The sequence continues at coordinate 91,775 of NW_028281336.1, forward strand.
GGTAGAACCTACCACACGAGACAGGAGGGTTGGAAGGCTGCTCCAGTTTCAACCCAGATCACGCCGAAACAGCCACCATAAATTCGAATGCTTCTAATTTGGGTTGAAAACAATTAAGTTTATACGCAAGCTAGTGAAATCATAGCAAGTTGTATACCATCCGAAATTTAAGATATTTTATACAAGGCATATTTGAAGAGGGAAAGTAAAGACGTTATATAGTAAAGTCGAACACAAAATTTTTAATTTTTTTGAAGTGTTCAAGTTTTTTTTCACTAATTGAAGTATATGAGTATACAGATGGAGCAAAATTAATCACGCTATGGGAAAATGTTATAATTTTTGCAAATGGCGTTGTATGTCAATCATATTTAGCATTTCACTTACTCCTTTCAACAACGTCATATTTAAAAAAAACTTGCTTTTTCAGGAAATCGTTTTTAAGGTTTAAAAATATAATAAAATGTATTAAAAATATAAATCAAGCCACTTATTGAACTTTTTACTGTGCAACATATCATTTTAGGTAAAACCTGAATGTTTTTCCTCCATTTCAAAAATATTTAGCATTTTTAAAAAAATTATAAAATAATACCTTTTCTTCAAAATGCGAAAGCAACACTTTTTGCCCTGTAGCGGGAAAATGTTAAGTAAAAAATATCCTGTTTTTGCTGGGATATACTACATTTTCTGGACATTCCGAAAACATGCACAACTGAAAACTGACACTTTTTCAAATATGACGTTGTTGAAAGGAGTGAGTGATTTGCAAACTAGACAGCTGTAGAATACAAACAGATTGAGGATGGTGCAAAATCAATCATCCATTTTTTTTCATTATTTTTTTTAGATAATAAAAAATAATTTGAGTGATGAAAATATTTATTAATTTTTTTTTGAAAAGTAAATAAAATGATACCAGTCAAGTGGCTGCCGCCAGTATTTGCAAAAGTTTTAATATCTTTCGAAAAGGTCATTTAGTCTGTGCCACCCTTATAATTGAGTTAATTCTATCAAGATTTTTATTTATATTTTAAGATTTTAATATTTTACAAGGATTGCAACCTATTATTTGTTGGTTTACCGCAGTGGTCGGCAAATTTATTAGCCACAGTACAAAATATCCACGTTCCAACGATTAAAATTTTCTAAACAGCCAAATCTGTTTGCAATTCTTGTACATTTTTATAATAATTCTAAATCTTCATTAAATTACGGGTATTCTCAATAAACTCGATTTCACAGTAAATAAGTAAAAAAAATTTAAGTAATTGATATTTTTTTGTTAGGTATCTATCTACGAGAACACCACTTATTGCTAATAATATCCTTGCATCTCCTTTGAAAGTTGGATCACGTCAAGTTTGCATGTCGTTATTTTTAGCACGTTTTGAGATTCTCATCAATAACATCTCAGTTTGCTTTTAACAAGGTTTATGCTTCAAAAGGATTGTTCGCATGAATACGTGGAGTCGAAGAGCTTTCCCGCAGATATTTGTGCCGGAGCAGCACTTAAAAGGTCAAAGAGACATATACGGCTCCCGAGCCACACTTCGCCGACCCATAGTTTAAGGGATCACTTCATACGCTGGTAATATTCACCATTCTACCCGTGATTGACGACCACATTACTCAAGTTTCAGAATTTTCAAATTGGAAATATTGCATGGCAACACTAGATATTTTATATTATAAATAAAAAATATCTAGTGTTGCCAATACTAGATATTGTTCATATAATAATACTAAGCATGTAGATAACGTCTGTTTTGCTGTAAAAGGAGGAAACGCAGGAGAGATCATCTTGATTTTATGTACGTAACTACCAACATAACACTGCGTCAACACGTTGCAGTGCCTTATGCTAGAATATAAAATATGTAGTAGAGCCAAAATTAGATATTTTATTTATACTCGTATGTAAAATGTGGAGGGTAGAATATTAAGTGTAGATTTTTTTTCATTAAGTTATCAATATACATATTGTAGTCGTACAAGAGAAAGTGACCAAGTGCATTTGTTTACAAAATAATTAATAATTAATAATAATTAATAATCTTATTTTATTTACAACATTTTGAGTGTGTCCAAATACTTGTCACACAAAATCTGGATTACCTCCAATTACAGGAGTTATTTTCATATTATTTTTTGACATCTCATCAAAGATGAAGAAGAATATGGAAGTCTGGGCATTTACGGGGCTTACGACCGTCATAGGCTGGTTTAAGTGATCACTTTACACACGTGTAACATTCACCAATTCTACCCATTATTGACAACCACACTACTCAAATTCTTGGAAGTTCTATATATATGAACCAATTTAGAAACTTTGTTCTTGAATCACTAGAACTTCACTAGAGACATCTATTGGTGAGATGTAAAGAAGCTTTTTTACTAAGCAGAAACTCTTATATTAGTATGTGAGATCCGAATCCTGGATTATAATCACACACATGAGAAACGCCAGAAAATACCATTTTCATTTTTATTATTAAGCTTATAATTTGACCAGATAATTTATTTACAACATTTTGAGTGTGTCCAAATACTTGTTCACAAAATCTGGATTACCTCCAATTACAGGAGTTATTTTCATATTATTTTTTGACATCTCATCAAAGATGAAGAAGAATATGGAAGTGATCACTTTACACGTGTGTAAAGTGATCACTTAAACCAGCCTATGACGGTCGTAAGCCCCGTAAATGCCCAGACTTCCATATTCTTCTTCATCTTTGATGAGATGTCAAAAAATAATATCTTATTTTATATTATCCACTGACACTTCGTGATGGAATTGCATTTTTAATATATTATTAGATTAAAACCAATATTTTTAGCTTTTCCACTATATTTTTTTTTGACCAGCGACCGGGTTTCGTCATTACCGACATCATCAGACCAGTCTGATAAATAAAGTGGAAAAACTAAAAATATTGGTTTTAATCTAATAATATGTGAATTATCATTTCTATCGTGAGAATGAACGGACAAAATTTGTATGTATTTTGATAATTTTTCTTTTATCATGAACTCATCATGAATTTTCAAAATCATGAATTTTCTTTTATCATTATCTTTTTTTTAAATATAATCATATTCGTACAAATCTAGATTTGAAAGCATATTGAATGAATATTGTCTTATAAAAGCATGATACAAGGCAAATACTGTTTCTATCATTTATTGAAAATTTTCAAGGATTAAACAAGAAACCTCGAAGCGAGCAAACATTTATTAAAATTACATCTGTTTAACTGAACACGTAAAATATTACGTTTTTCTGAAGAGTTAACACGAAAAGGTAACGCTGGAGTAAAAATATCTGAAATATTACGTTTTTAATTAAACTAAAAGCAAGAGCGAAAAAAGTTTTCCAGTAATGTTAGAAAAATATTGTTTTATACCTGACGTTTGAGTTTTTTACCAAAATTAATTTTTGTACAAATGTAATTTTGGAGATTAAAGTTATGAAATACTGTCTTAAATGTTATATATCATATATTAATGTAAAAACAAATACATAAAAAAATTTTTGAATTTCATTAAAATTTATTATTGTTTTAAAATCACTGTTCCAGCAGGAGAACAAATATTTAATTGTCCGATTACGGTTTTGTAGTTAGTAAAAAAGGTATGTTGGGATGGTTTGGGCATGTAAAACGAATGAGTGAAGAAAGAATAGTAAAACAAATTTATCAGTCAAATATAGTTGGTAATAGAAGCAGTGTAAGGTTAGGGAAAATGAAGTATGTCAAATACTTGAAAGCGGTCACGTTAGTTTTAATTAAGTAATTTTTTTTAAAACACAGATTAGTGTGGCGTTCTATTTTCTCTCAGCACCCTATCATATTTAGGGATGGATATATACTGATATAGAGTAGATATCCATCCTTGAAGATGACAAGGTAAAAAACGCCTGAGAAAAAAATACTAAAATGAAAAGTGATTAAAAACAATGTTGTACTTTTATCATATAACGTTTCTTTAATTATTTGTTTTTTTCTATGCCAATAAAACAATAAATGCTTTAAATAAGGAAAATTAAAGATTTACGACGTTTTCTTTTTTTTAAATGGACATTTTTATTAATTTATAAGTTATAGCTACTTACATTTCTGAATATATTTTCTTTTCGATATATTCTGTATTCTGTACAACTTTTGCATCTCAAAGAATGTGCCGTAGACGTGTTTCACCAAGTAGAAAGCTCTTTGTTTAACGTAGATGCAGATAAAACTACTCCAATGGGAATTATATGCAGCGTACGAGTATCTGATTGTACAACATTTATACTAGATGGAACTTTAAAATGTTACATGTAAAATATTATTACAGGGAATCGTATTGTTGCATTACAATATATTTTTACAAACTCTAAAGCGTATGATGCAACCAGGAGCAAGCATTATAATAGAGACCAAAAAGCAGTGCCTACTATACTTTACTCGCATACCATATAGAAACTCAACCAGTACCTAACATAATCTTTTTGGGAGTACAATAATTGAAGTCCGACTTTTTCGGGAGAGCGGGGTTCTTTTTACATGAAAATAAGCATTTAAGAGTTACGAAATCTATTATTATGTACGAGTAGATAGAAATTATATTATATTAAGATTCCTCACACGATGGACGATCAAGTTAATTCAGCAGCAGGCACCTCGGTGAAAACTATAGAAGAGGTACTGCTTCCAGTCAAGAGTTACAAACATCAGTAATGAGAAATAAGACGGAGAAGAAGAAATTATGTACAAAGGTTTAAAACATAAAATAAAATCACTATCTCAAGGTTTTATTTTATGACAAAATTACAAACAAATATCCACAGATCAAATGTATTTGTTTTACTGTACAATTTTATGCTATAGATGAGTTCTTATGGCATAAAATTGTACAGTAAAACAAATACATTTGATTGTAACTCATACTGTACATAGCCTGGGATATTTAACCCGAGGTATCAAAAAGGGTTTTGGACATCAACCCTTATTTTTTTCACTAATTGGCCATTTTAGAATTGGGATTTGGGCAAATGGGCAGTCCTCGCAGCATCACGTTTCATACACAATCAATTCGGCAATTAAATTTATACAGTATTCGGTCGACGAAATATTTATAGAACTTTTCGCTGGGGTCGGCCATTGAAATTGTTAATCCAATTACAGTGTTCGTAGTTAATGAATTCAACTTGTTTTAATTCGTTAAGGGATGGTATGTATTTTGTCACGTGACACGCCAACTGCCAGTCAAACTGACGCACAATTTATAATAATATCCCAGCTTTTTAATGTCGTGTAATTTATTAGAGGAGTTCATGTTTAGCTGTGAATTGTCCAGGAAATTTCGTTCATTAAAGTAATTACAGAAAAGGGTTATTTTTTTCATTTTCGGTCAATGACAAATAGAATTGGTCAGGTAATTATGGAGGGTATTCTTAAAGGATAGTGTTTAAACACGCAACTTAATAAAATAAAAATCTTCCTCCCTTTCTTATTTCTTCCATAACTTAAAATTAGAACACAGATTTAGAAACCGTTTTGTGTTTTTGGACTAACGAAATAGGTTTCCTATATTTAAGACCCAAAACTACTCTTTCTTCCTTTACTAATCTTCCATCACAATATTTTATGTAACAAAATACCTTGTAAATAAATTAATGTACCTTCAAATTATAAATTAATGTAGAGTTAATATATTTTTTTAAAATTTTATTTCGTTAATACCGATATTTCTTCAAATCTATTGTAACAAGTGTTTTCATGGATTCCGGATCATTTTCAAACACGCATAATATAGGATGTTCGAAAATGATGGAATGCATCTAGATACTTATCACAATAAAATTTCAGAAACAGTGGTATTTAAAACGTAATATTTCAGTTTAAAATGCCTTAATATTACCACAAAGTGACTGCCAAATAATAAATAAATATATCTTTTCTTTCAATAAAAAAAAACACTTGTATATTATCACTTTTGAGTATTTTAATGTAAACAAAGCTTATTTTAAGAACAAATGTAGTTCTCGAAATTAGTCATGTGTACATTAAAGTAGTTTTAGAATTATATATTTTTTATATTAAAATTGAATAATAATACATATTTTTAGGACATCCTGTATTTAAATCGCTAATATAGAAACTTATAGTAACCGCACTGTTACTGAGTGGAAAACATTATTATGTGTTAGTAGATTTTCAAGCAAAATGATAAAATATTATAAATTTATTCTTTTGCACATAACCGCAATTTCCAACAACAGACGTAATAATAACCCTCACAATAATATAAAAGGCGGATTCGTGTTCAACATAATTGTTTTGAAATAAATTTTCAAATATTATTTTAAAACATAGTATTTTGCATATGAAGCAACATTTTGTGTTTTTATGTTTTAATAAAAATACTTTCTGCAGTAAAATTATTGATGGCTTCTTCGAAAAATATTAAAGTATTTTTAAATTAACCCTTTTCTACCGATAAAAGTTATCGTATAAAATACTTGTATGTGGCCACTTTTAAGTTGATTTATATAAAAAAAACACACAATCTGTATTTTGACCTGAGGACAAGAAAGTAGTATGTAGTTTTTAAACTACTCATATTTACACAAACAAACTCAAAAGTCATCTAACAAGTTTTTTGATTTTATATATAAATCAAAAAGTTATGTTGAATAAAATAGGTTTAGTGGGAACAACTCACTAACCCAGTTTTCAAAACGCATTATAAACAAATGAATTTACACATAAAATAGACACATTAAAAAAAAACTAGATTTACGCTGCATACAATGCTGTGGCTCCGTCTTTATAAAAAGATAAGAAAGATATAAGAAATCACACATTTGTTATATTTTTCATTTCACTGTGATTGTATAATAATGGATTTTTTTTTTTAAATCAGTATAATACAATAGGAAACTTTGGCAAAATGCTAAGTAATAGCAGCTGTCAATAAACACACTATCCCCCATAGCAATTAGCAATGTTTACGCGTGTTGCTGTAACGTTCAATCGATGGCGTTGCCATTGTTGTCTTTAAAAAACATTTTTTATGTGTCAAAGGTAAACGAGTTTACAGGTATAAAGGTGTGCATGAGTATCCAAATGCAACGTTGTATCATAATTTCAAAACAATCTGTACTTACGGGATTACTACGATACTTTGTTTACGAAATTCAAAACTTCAAACGAAAAATTTCATTGATTTAAATTATTTTGTGTTAGAGATCATCATTTTTTAAACATTTGTGCTGTTGTTTTAGGATGGTCTGAGAAGAAGAATGGACAAACTAAAGAACTCGATAGAAGAGGCAAACCAAGCGGTAGACAAAGAGAGAGAAAAGAACGTCAGTCTTCTACATCTAATATTCCCACCAGATATTGCGAAACGGCTTTGGCTGGGTAAGTCGAAAGATAATTAAAATTATATTAAAATGTAAGTCGAACAATCAACTTTTATTTTCGAACATTGTTAAACCTAAAAAAGGATTAAAAAAACATATGATATTATGCAGGTTTATACTTCTATACATCTACAAGCTTTATGAAATTTTCCGTTAACTTCAAAATTTTAATTACACTAAGTTCTGTCACTGAGATCGTGTACATAGTAAGCCGATATTCATATCGTGATGTGTCCCAATTTTCAAATAATTTGTCTTGGACATGAGCTTTGATCTTTCCCTTTTCCCCTTTTCCTCCCTTCCCGTCCCTCTTCCAGGTGTTTACATATATTAAATTACATTTGTGAACTTTTTTAAATGGAATGTCACAAATACCTGTTTTTTGTTACTTATTAACGTAAATGTTTTTATGTAACTTTTCTGTAAATTTTTCAAAAAAAAAATCAAATTAAAATTAAATAAATGTTTTTAGTAAACGTTTTGGTAAAATGTGAGTTTTCTTACCGCCGTACATTTTACGATAGTTACGTATTAAGGTACATTGAAACAAATCCTGTGGTCTAGGGTTAAAACATCTCTCCAGTGCAAATCTGTTTTTGATTATACTGTCTAGTCGACCCAATTACGCCACATTTGCTAGTTACAATACCGAGTTGCTGACATTTGAAATATTTACTACCGTAATTATTTTGGTCTATGCAAAATCGTTATTATATGTTGAATGTGTGTATGGGGATTCCGCTGCATCTCTTGTTATTAAATTCCATTTGGTAAGTTACTTTATGACTTGCGAATGTGTTCCCGTGGGAATCGCTATTCCTAGTTTCTGAGATAAAGATTCTAATCCCTTGATAAATTCTATGAAAACCAGGGCCAAAGTATGACATTGTATGTACATAATAAAATAATAACTATGTAATTTTTCCACGTGAATTTTATTTGACCAGCAACTGGATTTCGTCGTAACCGACATCACCAATCTGATGATATCGGTTACAACGAAACCCAGATGATAGTCACATAAAATTTATGTGGAAAAAACATAGTTGTTATTTATTCTGTGAAGTGCAGTTCCACCAAGAAATGTCAGTACAAAATTTAAATCTAATATTGTATGTATATTTATACATGTAGGTATGTATTTAAGTGAAGCATGGAGTAGGCAAAAAAAAGATGAGTTAAAAAGTAGATGAATGCAGTCAAAATGCCATATTTCAGACGAATTAAAGATGATTTTTTTAATATCTTACATAATATAGACTAGGGAGAATACTTGTATTAACAGGGCTTATAACTTGTCATAGATATTGATTATATATTTAGGAATTCCAAAAATTGGAGTAGTGTGGTTGTTAATCATGATTGTAGAATGGTGAATGTTGCACGTGTGTAAAGTGATCACTTAACTACCCTATGACAGTACATAAATCCTGCAAATACCCAAACGTTCATATTTTGGTACATTACATATATTGTGATAAAAAAATGAAAGAATACACTGGTCTATAAGTAATACAATATGTTATTAAGTTAAACCAATTTTGTCCGCCTCCGTAGTGTAATGGTCAGCACGTTCGGTTGCCGTTCTGGTGGTCCCGGGTTCGATTCCAAAGAGGGAGGGGTTAATAAATATAAGTTATGTATTAATTTTTAAATCAAACACACATTTTTTGAGTCTACTTAGTTGTATCTTATTAACAAAAACATATAAAAAACTAATATTGTAACAATTGTTTTGCCTAATTATGACATTTTCAAACGAATGGAATGCCATTCGTTGGAAAATGCCATAACTAGGCGAAATTATTTTCACAATTTAAATTTTTTATGTGTTTTTGTTAATAAAATACAACTTAGTAGACTCAAAAATCTGTGTTTGATTAAAAAATTAACACATAAAAATTAATACGTAAATTCAAATGGAATTCTACAATAAATAAATAAAAATTATTGGTTTCCTCTAACATTTCCCTAGACTGGTACCTGAACCGAAGTTCTGATCACCTTTCCTCCACGTATTTACGATCAAGATAAAACTGCGTTTATATGACGCAGTGCCCCATGCACCATTGGGGTATGGAATTGGGGTTTGAAGAAGAGACGATTAACCTAGTGAATTGTAAAATAACAAAAGTTAAATTGTGACCGCTTTGATAAGCTACCAAAATATTTCCGCTGCTAACTAATAATTCGGGTCGATTACCGATAATTTCCTTAGAATACTCTCTGCCCGTTTCAAAGGAAACGCGTGACCTGTCCTATGAGTGTAATAATACGATTACCCCCGATGCAAAACGCCTCACCCGGCATTTAATGCGAAAATCAAACAAATTTGCGATTTGATTATTATTGAATTATGTTTCCTGGTACCAGTTTTGTCAAATGACACTATGTGAGTAGTGATACGTTGTTGTTTTTAATTATGAAATAATATATATTTATCGACATGTATCTTCTTTCTGGGTCCATTCCAACTAATAATTTTTGTAGACTGTTGGGGTCAGCTTAGCAGTGAATAATCGCTGTACAAAACGTAGTAAACAATAGCAAATATGAAAAACAAAACATAAAAAAGTATAAATATATTTTAAAATATTACTAGTTTTAATCGCATCTTTTAAAATTACGACTAACATACAAATAAACTAAAGAAATCCAGAGAAAATTTATGCATTATGGATTTTCAATAAAAGTCAGTATGATGAACGTTACACAAATGTTAGAAGTGATAATTTAAGACAGCTAAATGCCAGGTCGTAAGCCCTGGGATGCTCGGGCTTCCATCTTCTTTCATAAAAAAAACATAATTCATCTGAAATTGAGATACCTGTACATTTCAATGTATCCTTATTAATTTATTACTTGAACTTAGATAACATGTCTAAAAAAAATATCCTAGTTTACTTTATTTTGTTGGAAGGCTGTATTTGTAAAATTTACCCTCAAAGCGCTTCCGATTTCTCAAAACTGCCCTTTTAGATATTCAGGTCGTGTTTTGGGATTCTTAATACTCGTACGACAAGGTCCTCTCATCCTGCAGGAAACCGACTTCAGTGTTCAAATAATAATCAAATCATTAATTTCATTGAACCAGTAAGAATAGGGATGATAAGCAGGAAGGATTCAATACAAAAATAATATCACGTATTGTTTCGATCATAATAAAAAAATTGGCACAGCACATTTTTTACACGGCATGTAAGTACGTTTACAATATGCACCATTAAATATCGTTGATTTTAATTTTTGACATCTCATCAAAGATGAAGAAGAATATGGAAGTCTGGGCATTTACGGGGCTTACGACCGTCATAGGCTGGTTTAAGTGATCACTTTACACACGTGTAACATTCACCAATTCTACCCATTATTGACAACCACACTACTCAAATTCTTGGAAGTTCTATATATATGAACTAATTTAGAAACCTTGTTCATGAATCACTAAAACTTCACTAGAGACATCTATTGGTGAGATGTAAAGAAGCTTTTTATTAAGCAGAAACTAATATAAGAGTTTCTGCTTAATAAAAAGCTTCTTTACATCTCACCAATAGATGTCTCTAGTGAAGTTTTAGTGATTCATGAACAAGGTTTCTAAATTGGTTCATATATATAGAACTTCCAAGAATTTGAGTAGTGTGGTTGTCAATAATGGGTAGAATTGGTGAATGTTACACGTGTGTAAAGTGATCACTCAAACCAGCCTATGACGGTCGTAAGCCCCGTAAATGCCCAGACTTCCATATTCTTCTTCATCTTTGATGAGATGTCAAAAAATAATAAGTATATGCCCCATTAAATATCGTTGTATCCCTTAAATTATTACTACACATGTTAAAACTATAACTTTAGTATCTAGAATTGTAAGGCTATATAAGGACCGTCAGTCCATTTAATCTTCACATTCATTTGAAAATGCCATAACTAGGCGAAACAATTGTAACAATATTAATTTTTATGTGTTTTTTAACAATAAAATAAAAATTATCAAAGAAAACACTTGTTCTTTTACCACCACAGTTTATTTATGACAGTTAATTTCAGAAGCTAAGCTTCCATCTTCAAGTCTAAATGTAAACTAAAACTTTAGACCTGAAAATGAAAGTTGAACTTCTGAAACTACTTGCCATAAATAAACACAAGTGGAAAAAACTAGTGTTTTCCTTAATAATTTCAACATGTCTTACCACAAAGTAAATGCCGAAACAACATATAAAAAAATAAATAGTCAGTAGACTCAAAAAATCTATGTTTTATTTAACAATTAATATATAAGCATTATATTATTATTTTTTGACCGCATGTTCAAATAATGTTCACTTAGTAATCCCATTTTGGTAATACCAGCTCTCCCACTTTGGTTGAACAAAGGCTCCATGTTAGTTTTTCCAATTATCACTGAAGGGTATCAGGTTTGCATAGTCTGAAATATGCGATCACGATGACTCTAAAATTCTATGACTGCGAAATGATTCGGCGCTTTATGGGTCATGTTTTCCACTTACGGAGATATGAACGTGTAAAGTAGGGACATTGTGAAATTTTCGTTTGAAATTTTAACGTTTTATAAATGAAACGAATAGCAAAAACAGCGCTAGCACTTGAAATTTTAACAGAGTATTCGGTTGTGATTTTAACATTTTAAAAATAAATTCATCTAGCATTGAAATGATATTTGAATTACATACAGTATAATTAATAAACTCCTCACAATAAAACACTTATAATCTTTTTTAAATGAAATGAAACATGAATTTGTTTTCATTTTATTGATAATTATAATTATATAATATTTATGGCAGTGTCATCTGTTGTTATTAACACCATACAAGCAATACTAACATTGCGCATTACTCATGGCGGGCAGCGTGCTTCTAGACAGCTGCTGCCGTACAGCACTATTAGTGTTTTATTGCATTGTTTTATCACAGATATTTAATAATTCCATTGCTTCACAAGCATTGTGAAATCAAATATATTTCAATTATGTACTTCCTGTTTTCTTTCTTTTTCATTTGAGCAAACTAAGCCTCAGCAAAACGTAGCCAGGTACAGCCAGTCTTTGAATAATGATGTTTTGAAAAAATACTAAACGCGCAAACATGACTATTCCGATAAAATTACAAATACACTTTAAAGTTTTTCAAAATCTACAAATGAACATAATATTAAACACGAACATAAAATAAATTAGTATTTGTTTTCCAAAAAATGCTTAAATTGTAATAAAAGTTTAAGTAAATGTCATTTATATGAGGTTAAAATATATTTTGTCTTCTTTCTCTCATTCAAAATTTTATTTTTGTATAAATGTCAGACCGTAAGAATTTTATTTTAATGTCCTGATAATGGAATGCTTATTCCGAAATCGTTAGTCACGAATTAGTGTTTATGAAAGTGGTTTTACACAAAGTGCACGATGAATGATAGGAGAGTGTTGAAGTTTAAATGATTTAGGAAAATATATATATTTTACAATTTTTTTGCGATAAATAACAATTAAGTTTGGTGATTTAAAAACATACTTCACATTTAGTTGGTCTAATCGGTAAATATGTCTTAATAAGGATAACAAAAAAAATAGTCTTGACTTCCATCTTAAATGTAGTATTCGAATAAAGTTCCTGAGAGATCTAATTCCACTCCTTTATTTCGACCTCTTGAGCTTTAAATGGATGAAGCTTTGTAATTACAGCCGATAAATAATTAACAGTGTTGTTTAATTTCATTAACAAATTACTTTTCCTATTAAAGCATCCGAAAATTTTAAGGGATGATTAATAATTGGGTAATATTTTTACAATTTCAAAAATATCTGTTTTCCGCTGTATAATTATATATTTTTCACCTTCTCTACAATGAATAATTTTTATAATTCGTAGTACAGTACTTAAAAGGTAGTACCTTATCAACGCTTTATGCTAAAATGATCATACTGGGTCTTATTTAAATCTAATTTAAGGAATTTTCTTTAACGTTATGTACAGGTTCAGGATTGATAGAAACGACGAAATTATGAGATAGAATAAGAAATTCTGGATATTTGCAGGGCCCATTTAGGTAAGGTTTATCAGGAAAATATTTAAAAAAAAAAACATGAATTTCATTAACACTTTAAAAAAATAGTTTCAACCATTATCTCCTTTATCTCAAGCTTTATACGTACTTTCAGTATGGAAATCTTATCGTAAGCTTTATTTTAATATGTAAATTTGACTACAAAATTCAGTCACATCTCGTAAACGAATATCGAAGTTAAGGGTGGAGTTAAGATAAAGGTTGTAGTACGTTAATCGTTAATCGGAAGAAAGATAAAAGTTCAAGAACGTTAATGAGAAGATTATTTCGGGTAATATTGATTGTTTCTAAGTTATCGTGCTACGAAAATGGTGATTAAATTTAAGGACTCGACATTATGGGGTTGTTTCTCACTCTCAGTGTGTAGATTAGCAAAGCTTTATTACTTAACTTAACCAAATAGGTAGTAAAAGATATATATAGTATATACATGCATATATATATATATATATATATATATATATATATATATATATATATATATATATATATATATATATATATATATATATATATAAATATATATTATATATATATATATATATATAAATATATATTATATATATATATATATATATATATATATATATATATATATATATATATATATATATATATATATATATATATATATATATATATATATATATATATATATATATATATATATATATATATATATATATATATATATATATATATATATATATATATATATACACTTATCACTATTTAGCTGAGATGCTGCCGAGAGCTCACATATTAAAGAACGTGTCTATTATAGGATATATTGTATGTACATGTTCAAGAACTCACACGTAATACTAAGTATGAATGTTGAATGCAATTGAAACATATGTAAATGCAACTTCCGTTATTTAAGTAGTGTGGCTGTCATATGGAGAATGTTAAATGTTACACGTGTTTAAAGTGATTTCTCAAACTAACTAATGATAGGACTTAAGCTATGTAAAATTTTTCTTCATTTATGTTGAATCAATATAAATAACTCCTAAGTACACGAATCCAGATTCGTGAACAAAGGTTTGGACACACTGAAAAAAATGTGAATAAATTGTATGCTTAACTCCAACCACATGTATCAGGGTAGCATGAGTTTGAAGAAGGAGAGATAAAATGATATAAGAACCCCTTTTCTGACTCGGCACGATATGTAGTCGCACGAAAAGATTAAAAGTGTGTAATCCGAGACGTGACGAAGTAATCATGTGGCGACTTAATAAATCAAACAACGAAAGTAACAGGAAAGCATGAAAACAAACGGGATTTAAGTTTTAATAATGCACGTTTATATGGGCTCGCACGTGAAGCGCTTTCTCGGTTTAAAATCACGAAGTGATTTTCCACGAAATTCACTTGTATTATCACTTTAAAACATGATATTACTGCTTGTCTCCTGGGATTATCACGTATTTAGACCGACTTAAGGGAGCCTTGGAGATAAACAATTGAAAGACGATGTTGATTTTAAGAGATGCTTTGCTCACCTGAATCTCTTTTTAACAAAAGCATTAAAAATGTCATAAGTTTTAGAAAAATGCTTTCAAGGAAATGATAAGTTTTTAACGATATTTTGAGTAATATCCATAAAAAAAATTATATAAATACTTCCGACGTATAACGTATTGTTTGCATGCTGGTGTAGTGATAGTCCTGACGAAAAAACGGGTACGTCTCGAAACCGATAGAATAAAATCTCAGTGAATGCTTATATACTTTTTCTTAATAAAACACTTATAATAACCCAATTAATGGATTTTATTTTATTAAACACAACTGGTTTCGATAACTAACAGATGTTTTCAAATAAAGGTGAAAATTAAACAAAAAAAGTTAATTAAAGTTATCATTTTTATGTAAAGATGAAAACATCTGTTGGTTTTCGAAACTAGTCGTGTTCAATAAAATAAAACCAATTAAGTGGTTTCTTACAAGTGTTTAATTTTTTTTTAATAATCAATATGTTTTTCCACAAAGTTAATGCCGAATCAATAATTAATGTAATTTATGTATAATTTTTGACATCTCATCAAAGATGAAGAAGAATATGGAAGTCTGGGCATTTACAGGGCTGACGACCGTCATAGGCTGGTTTAAGTGATCACTTTACACACGTGTAACATTCACCAATTCTACCCATTATTGACAACCACACTACTCAAATTCTTGGAAGTTCTATGTATATGAACCAATTTAGAAACCTTGTTCTTGAATCACATCTTGAGAGACATCTATTGGTGAGATGTAAAGAAGCTTTTTATAAAGCAGAAACTCTTATATTAGTATGTGAGATCCGAATCCTGGATTATAATCACACACATGAGAAACGCCAGAAAATACCATTTTCAGACTTCCATATTCTTCTTCATCTTTGATGAGATGTCAAAAAATTATATGAAAATAACTCCTGTAATTGGAGATAATCCAGATTTTGTGAACAAGTATTTGGACACACTCAAAATGTTGTAAGTAATTTATGTATGTAATACATTACTACCACTTCGTTTTAAAAAAATATGGTGATATACGATTTTAATACCCCACAGTATTAATCTGAATCTAGTGACATCTCGTAATCACCTTCTGACATTTTCTCCAATGAGAGATCGATGTCAGATATATTTAACTCTTCCAGGTGAATGGTCTCGGTTTATTGCGGATTTTCGCTTCCATACAATTTGATATAAAATATAAGGTTATCCAATTCCATTTTTGAGATCTCTAGTTCTGAAATAAGCCTATCACGGTACGCGATCAATTTTTCTACTTTCCAATGTTTAATATTGAAAAGTCCTGAATGGAGAAATACTAATACATCGAGTGAAAGAAATATTTTCACCATTGCACTGTGAAATAAACATATCAATAAAACAACGCTAAAAAACAGTACCATTTGTATATTTGTAATTGATATGATTTTGAAAAATAATCATACAATCTGCAACGTACTTATCTGTAACGCTTTGAAAAAAAGGAATAAAAGTCATGGTTATTTATTTATAAATTAAACAAAATAACAGTTTGGTACTACAAATAATATTTTTGTGTCAAGTTTTACTTGATAAATACCACTTTTTCTTAAATCTATTATGACACGTGTTTCGATACACTTCAATTCTACTGGAAAAGATAATACCAGAGATACGAAAACGAAGATCAAATGGTAATGGAATATTTCACCAGGATTAAACCCCCTGCCATAAATCAAAAAGTGATGAAATTTTCACACAAAAACAATGAACTGTGTTGGACTGGTCAAGAATTTTGCCAGACATAAACTTTATTGAAAATCTATCGGCAATTTATAAGAATCGGCTCTTCAAAATTGATTGCACTACAGTGGGAAAGCTCATTTTATCCATTCAGGTATGGTTTTGAGACGAAAAAATGGCATCCACGTGTCAAAACCTTATATAGTAGATGCCAAGAAGAGTAAAATAATTTATTGAGTCCAAATGAGATCATATTAGATAAGAGATATAAAATGCAAGAAAAAAAGTTTCGTTTCAATTAATCTGTTTGATACTGTATATTGTTAATGTTTCTTGAATTTATGATTCTATGGTTCTTTGGTTCTGTGTAGGGTTGGAATTATTCTCTACGCTATTGAGATCGTAGCACATCCGAAGGAACAGTTGAGTGGTGGGCGTAGTTATAGTATAGGGAGGTTAAGAAATCTTCAATTAAAATATTAAACTTTGGTAAAAAATAAAAGAATTTTTATCACATAATAGATGATGGTTAGATGCTTGTATTTATCGTATATATAGAGTATTTTTACTAGAATTTTCACTTATAATTTGCATGAATTTAAAGCAACTTTAAACGTAAAGATTGAACCCACTCACAAGTAGGAATAAGCTGTAAAACTTGAAGCCTAAGTAGAAACATTTTAAGCGATATTGCAAAAGCCGTATCTAGATTTCAAAGTCACTTGAAAGACAAATGAATTTAAAAAGAGGATCCATATAACCGGTAGGGATGCAAATAAAACGTATGAAAATACCTTTAAAAAAAGGCTGATCCTATGCAAAATAAGGAAATTATGAGAAAAGGCGTATGTAATGCTTTATCTTTTCTGCCCATACATATGTGAAAGTTACCTGATGGTAATAGTTATATAAAACAAACAGAAAAACTAAACTTCTCAAAATCACGAACCGAATATGTTTACTTACGGTAACCCTGTACGAAGCCATCACCTCTACGTGTTACAGGGAAGTCGCTGCGAATAACGATGTACTCTTAGTACGTTACGTTATACGAATATGTCTATCTTAGTACGTTACGTTACGTTATACGAATATACCTATCAACTTACAATGATCTAAAGCAGGTAATTTGTGTGAAGAAGAAATAAATAATATTAATGATAATAAGTGAAAATGAACAATTTATTTGGAAAAAAAGATATGTTTTGTTTTATTATTATTTCATAAATTGATAATGAAATAATGAATTATTACAATGTTTTGCATATTGAAAGCATTGTTAAAAGCTTTGTAGTATAGTAATATAACACTCTATAAAAATGGTATTACACAAAGTGAACAATGAATGATAAGGAGAGTGTTAATTATTACAATGCATTCAATAATAATATTTTTATTTTTTTATGATTTTTATGTTTTTTATGTTAATATGTATTAAATAACAATATATTGTTGAATCTAAAAAAATTTTGTGGTTAGGTCCGGAATAATCGGCTGGTGATAAAGAAATGCATGAATGTGGAAGAGGCTAATATTTTTTGCAAAGATAGATTAGCATGACGTTCAATTCTCTCTGCCTACCCCTGCGGGAAAGTAGTGCAATTTTTTTAATGGATTTGTATTTTTATTTTTAACAGGTGAAACAATCGAAGCCAAAACGCACGACAGGGTGACCATGCTGTTCAGTGACATCGTTGGATTCACCTCAATTTGTTCCACAACCACTCCAATGATGGTCATCAACATGCTAGAAGATTTATATAGTGTATTTGATGTCTTCTGTGGACAGTTGGATGTATATAAGGTAATTTTTATCAATATATATTTTTTGGTTTAGTTAAAAAATTAATAAAAAAATTTAATTGCTGAATTTAGTTTTACTTGGTAAATACATTCATATATTTTCTTTAATGTGTTTGCAGATACTTTGTGGTACATTTCGTGAACTTTATAAAATCAAACAACTTTGTTTTAACCACTTTTTTTATTATGAGTAGACTTTAACCTACCGGTTTCAACAAGAACCTTGTCATCATCAGAGTTTATTAAATTCTGAAGCATTAAAAATATTAAAATACTCATAATTTATTATGTAGATTCCTTTACCAAAAACTAAATCCTAAATGTTAACATTTAGGATTTAAATTTTTGTTAGGGAATGTAATTAATTATATGTATTTTAATGTTTAAGAATTTAATAAACCCTGATGGTAACAAGGTTCTTGTTGAAACCAGTAGGTTAAAGTATACATATCATAAAAAAGTGGTAAAAACAAAGTTGTTTAATTTTACAATGTACAATTATATATTTCTAAAAATCTATTGTGACGCGTATTTCCATCCTTTAAACATCACTATCAAACACCGCATGTAAAACTTTGTCTAAATTTTAGAGTTGTGAAAAATTAAAAATATATATAAAGTAATAAACCTTTAATTAACAGCATGATAAAGACCAAAACCTTCTTAAACTGTCCATATTCCCTCTATTAAAAAAAGAAACAGCTTCTACCCTATCTTATTTTTCAATTTTCCAAGGGCATCATGCTGAAATTTATATTAAGTTTCAGTTTCATACACGGTGTTTGATAATGATACTAAATGCATCGAAACACGTGACATAAAAGATTTGGAGAAAAGTGGTATTTACCGAGTAAAATTAAAATTGCGAAGGTACCGTAGAACGGGGTTATTTGAGCTTTGATGTGTTACTTGAGCCCAGTACAAAAAAATATATTTAGATTGTGGTATCGATCGAATCATGGTATCGTGACTATAAGTGTCACCTGTCAGGGAAATAATGAATCATGTCGATACGTTCATTGTTGTAGACCAAATACAGATTTTATTTTTTTTTGTACTGGGCTCAAGTGACTAAGTTCAAGTAGCCCCGTTCTACGGTACTTTCATCCTTCTATTACCAACTCCATGCTTCCTCCTCATTACCCTAACTTATTCGTTCTACATTCAATAGTGGACTGTTATTAACACGTACTTTGACAGAAAATTTCGTATTTTATCGGTGTGATAGAACTGACTCTAATCAAATGTAATCACCGGGTTAGTTTCTCAAGGTTAATTATAGAAACGTGCGTGACACCTTAATTAAAAACTTCTGTCAAATTCATTACGTTTTCCTGACACATGGGTTGAATAATGATCGGAAAATCCTTTGTCTTCCTTTTGACACGGAATATACATTAATCACAACCTGAGGTAACATTTTTTCTTTACAAATTGTATTAATTATATCGAAAACAACAGTTTTATTTTACGCCCCTACATGGCAATAAGTAAAAAAGATGGGATTCATTTCTTAAGAGCAAGCATTTACTTCTTGATATCTGAATGTAGATGATTATGGAAGTCTGGGTATTTATAGGGCTTATGACCTGTCCGCCTCCGTAGTGTAATGGTCAGCACGCTCGGCTACCGTTCTGGAGGTCCCGGGTTCGATTTCCAGGGGGGGTCAAATAAATATAAGTGATTTTTTCACTATAATATTTATTCAATATTACCTTGGACTGGTACCTGAAGTGGAGGGCCGATCACCTTTCCTTCATGCGTAAACGATCAAGACAACACTGCATTTATATGAAACAGTGCCTTCTGCACCATTGGGGTGCGGATAAGGGTTTTAATAATTTTAATAATAAATGACCTGTTAACTGAAAACTTTATTTGATTGCGTGTTATATATTGTATTTTATTTTATTTGTTCGGGATTGTACAGCTTTACATTTAAAAAAATATAAAATAAAAAATAATTACTTTAACAATAATAAACATCACATTACATTTACAAAAATAGTTACGTTAATAAAAATAAAGCCAATTACACAATTCCACATTTATGTTATAATAACTATTGAAATATCAACTGACTGACGGTTGTAAGTCTCGTGAATACCCTAGACTTCTATATTCTTCTTCATCTATTGTATGTTGAAATGTCAAAAATAATATAAAAATTAGAAGAATATGGAAGTCTGGGCATTTACGGGGCTGACGACCGTCATAGGCTGGTTTAAGTGATCACTTTACACACGTGTAACATTCACCAATTCTACCCATTATTGACAACCACACTACTCAAATTCTTGGAAGTTCTGTACATATGAACCAATTTAGAAACCTTGTTCTTGAATCACTAGAACTCCACTAGAGACATCTATTGGTGAGATGTAAAGAAGCTTTTTACTAAGCAGAAACTCTTATATTAGTATGTGAGGTCCAAATCCTGGATTATAATCACACACATGAGAAACGCCAGAAAATACCATTTTCATTTTTATTATTTAAGCTTATAATTTGACCAGACCATTTATTTACAACATTTTGAGTGTGTCCAAATACTTGTTCACAAAATCTGGAATATCTCCTATTACAGGAGTTATTTTCATATTATTTTTTGACATCTCATCAAAGATGAAGAAGAATATGGAAGTCTGGGCATTTACGGGGCAGAAATTTTGCCCCGTAAATGCCCAGATTTCCATATTCTTCTTCATCTTTGATGAGATGTCAAAAAATAATATGAAAATAACTCCTGTAATAGGAGATAATCCAGATTTTGTGAACAAGTATTTGGACACACTCAAAATGTTGTATATAAAAATTAGATTTGTTACAATTTTTTTGATTAATTAATTAATTTAAAAAAATGAAAAGATGTTTTATTAATACTATTTAGTTAATTCATCCTATAATCTACATGACGAAAATGGCATTGATTTCATTTTTAACAGGAATAACTGAAAGGTTTTTTTAATATTTTAACTGATTTCAGTGTAAAATTTAAAATATTGGACTGAAAAATAAGTACTTTTCAGGTTGAAACTATTGGCGATGCTTATTGCGTTGCGAGTGGACTTCAAGGGAGTACAGACACCCATGCGCAGAGAATAGCCTGGATGGCGCTTCGTATGGTCGAAGTGTGTGCCGACCATCTCACCCACTTGGGAGACCCAATCAAGGTAATTTTTTTTGTTTGTTCAATATGGTTACAAAAAATCATTAGCTACATTTATCGACTTATAAAAAACTAATACTAGTTATGCTGTGCCTCTTCGAAAAAGAGACTAAGCTATGTGCTTGGAGAGGGACTTCAATATTCTCATTACATACTGATCTGTTCCGTGTGTCTGAAGGAGTTTTCCGAAGCGGAATTGTTCTACACCTTTAGCAATAGTTCTTGCATATTTTTGATTTTTGTATGTATTTAATGTATACGCTTTAATTTCTTAGTTTGTTATGTATATGTTGATTGGAAAAAAAAAACATTTTGAAATTAAAAATTGAATTCCTCCTTTTTCATTTATTTCAAAAATTAAAAATGAAACACAGTTTTTTTTCTTTGTATCATTTATATCTGTTATCATGAACAAAAAGTGTTATTATTTAAATATTTTCTATATTTTTTGATATCCGTAAAAAAATATTCCCAAATATTTGAAATTTTGTTGGAATTGCCTGGTGTTCCATTTTGAGGCTTATTGCTAAGAAGCATTTATGTATGTAGAAAAATATTTTCTAATCTACCAAAAACAAATAAGTAAGATTGATCAAAGTGTGACCCTTATAAAGTCATTTAAATTCAGAGGGGAGATATTGCCTTTATAAGTACATAAGTTTAAATGGAAAAAATAATTTTAATGTAATGTAAAATTTTATGGTAAAAGAAAAGATTTTTTTAAATGTTCTAACTCATGTAAACTTAGTACATGTTTCACCCTGATGATGACAAGGTACTTGTCGAAACCAATTGGAGAAATGTACCGATAAAAGTGGTATAAAACAAAGTAGTTTTACTTTTTTTTACAAAAATGTTAATAATATTAGTAAATAACCACTCACCGAGATTTTTATGTCTACCGGTTTCGACACGTACCCGTCTCTTTGTCAGGACAACCAGTACCACAGCATGCAAACAATACCACCTTTAACCACCACAGCACCATTTACACACTCAAAACTACACAAAATGTCAAACACATGCGATTTTTGGCCGACCGGAAGACCAACATGCACTATAGGTTTCAGCACAGACATGCGTTACAAGCCGAGGTTACAACATGCACTTAATGCTTTAAATACAAATAATATTGAGAATAAAGTAGTTTTATTTCGTAATGTTTAAACTTATGTTTTAGTTTGTACGATCAAAGAGTTAAGAGGGAAGAGGTTAAGAAACCAAAGAAGGGTGATTTGATGAATAGTTAGGTTAATATTATTTTTTGACATCTCATCAAAGATGAAGAAGAATATGGAAGTCTGGGCATTTACGGGGCTTACGACCGTCATAGGCTGGTTTAAGTGATCACTTTACACACGTGTAACATTCACCAATTCTACCCATTATTGACAACCACACTACTCAAATTCTTGGAAGTTCTATATATATGAACCAATTTAGAAACCTTTTTCATGAATCACTAGAACTTCACTAGAGACATCTATTGGTGAGATGTAAAGAAGCTTTTTATTAAGCAGAAACTCTTATATTAGTATGTGAGATCCGAATCCTGGATTATAATCACACACATGAGAAACGCCAGAAAATACCATTTTCATTTTTATTATTAAGCTTATAATTTGACCAGATAATTTATTTACAACAAACATTCATTCAAAGCTTCTTTACATCTCACCAATAGATGTCTCTAGTGAAGTTCTAGTGATTCATGAACAAGGTTTCTAAATTGGTTCATATATATAGAACTTCCAAGAATTTGAGTAGTGTGGTTGTCAATAATGGGTAGAATTGGTGAATGTTACCCGTGTGTAAAGTGATCACTTAAACCAGCCTATGACGGTCGTAAGCCCCGTAAATGCCCAGACTTCCATATTTTTCTTCATCTTTGATGAGATGTCAAAAAATAATATGAAAATAACTCCTGTAATTGGAGATAATCCAGATTTTGTGAACAAGTATTTGGACACACTCAAAATGTTGTAAATAGTTAGGTTTCCAAGAACGAATAATAATTAAATGTTTGTTGGAAAAGTTATTTATTCCATTAATATTTCTTTTCTCAGATGCGAATCGGACTTCACACAGGAACGGTATTGGCGGGGGTTGTAGGAAAAACCATGCTGAAATACTGCCTATTCGGGCACAATTGCACCCTCGCTAACAAATTCGAGTCCGGCTCTGAACCTCTCAAGATCAACGTCAGTCCTACTACATATGAGTAAGTGTGGGGTTTGTTTAATTAAAACTTATCTACAACTGTTCTACACATAATGAAAACTAAACGAGCTTTTAGTACTAAATGTGGTATAAATTATTTTGTGATGTTCGTATGGAAGTGCTTTGCCAAAAAGAAAATTAGAAGTGTAGATGTTTTAACTTTAATTTATTGTAGCGAGTGCTTTTAATGAAAATGTTTTGTAAAATTCGTATCGTATTTATTTTAAGTCACTAGTATGTCGTAGTCATACAGGAGAAAGTGACCAAGTGCATTGTTTTACAAAAACGTGATCATTGACTATTTGATATCTTACTAGCTTAATATTGCCCTGAAAAAATCCCAAAGGATTTTAAACTTGGAAGTATAATATATTGACTTGTTAAAAATGACTAACTGCATTGATGTTTATTTTGTTGCCAAGCAAAAGTGACTTAAATGGCCCTCCTGAACATTTTACGTTTTGTTAGTTGGTCAGTTTCTCCTGTACGACTACGATGTGTTTTTTTTTGGAATTCGAGTTCTTTGCGGTATATTGAATATTTATTCATCTTTATACACATACGTCAGAAAAAGCATTCAAGAAAATAGAATCTTTTCCGCTGACTTGATCTTTGATTGCTCTATATCCTGTATGAACTTACAAGTAAAATTAAAGAATTAAAATCACTTACCCAAGTTAATTCAATGCTACCTTAGAATTATTTTATTTTTATTTTTATTTTTTAAAAAAAGAGATAAACTTACTTGTTTTTATTATTTACACAAGTATTTCAATTTCCTACTATTTCTGTGAGCCTAAGTGGCTCATTATTAGAAATAGGTATCAATTTATCCTACCATATACCGGTTATTATCTCGGTTTTATCTCGGTTCGAACCCACTCTACAGTGGGTTTGAACCGAGAAACTCTTAAGACTTAACAGTCCGCGACACTAACCACGGGACTACAACCCGACACAAATACAAAAATTAAAAAAAATATAAAATTTCCTCTCCTCTCTTCCGTCTTTTTCCAGTCCTCTTTGAAAGTAAAAACATTTAGATTAATAATTGAATTAGAACAAGTACTTTACTATATATGTATGTTCCACATTTGTGTGTTTTGCTAATCTAATGTAATTGACTGGTAAAATTCTCCAGTAAATAAAAATTTAATTAATTAAAATCCTTTTTACTGTAAAGGTGGTTAATCAAGTCGCCAGGATTCGAAATGGAGGCTCGCGATCGCTCTTGTCTACCCGCTTCATTTCCGGAAGATATCCCCGGAACATGTCACTTCCTTAAGCGCTACCTGCATCCCGGAATGGACCCCAAGGCGTCCCAGGAAGAGCACATCACGCAGGCTCTGAAGGACTACGGTATCGGCCAGCCAAAGGAGTAGCGGTGAGAACGACGCCCGCATGAAGAGGCAAGGGCGTCTCAGATGAGTTTATTTAAGGCTTCAGCGCAGATAAAATACACGCAGACAAATCTGTCGGAAGACTCGTTAAGATCGCAGACAAAAGCGTTTATTTCTAATCTCGATTCCACCCGTTTATCCCAAGTCAAGCCCGCGCCGTTATCGAGGTTTCCGCTAAGACCTACCCTGTTAAGGGCAACGGCGTTAACGACCCCTCATTTGGACCCGCTGCGACAGGGATTTAAGGGGCTTAAGTGGAGTCCGAGATCTCGCAACAGAATTGGCCTTCTCGAAACAGATTTGTAGTACTGCAAATTGCGACCTAGATGAGAACCACTTAGAATTTACACGTCTTTGTCTTAATCTAACTTAGCACTTGATAATGCATGTTTTTGGATAAATTTTATTGCAATGATTTTTATCTGTATAGAAATGCATGTAAAAAATTATTTTTAATTAACATTTTACTTATTAAATACCACTATTTCTTAAAATCTACTGTGACACGTGTTTGAATTCATTCCGCATCATTTTCAAACACATTTTCAAAAACGGTGTTTGAAAATGATGCGGAATGCATCGAAACACGTGTCACAGTACATTTTAAGAAATAGTGGTATTAACTATGTAAAACATTAATTAAAAATGGATCGATTTTACCATTGAACCGATTAATGAAATTTAAAAAATGATGTGATTATTAAATACAACCATTTGATAATGTATGTTTTCAATCGATGTTTTTTGATGAAATTTCATTGCAATGATATATATTAGTACGGAAGTGTATGTAAACATCACAAAACTGTTATTGTTTTACGTAAAATTTCTTTATCGATGTGATTAATAAATGTTATCACTTGATTATGTTTTAATCGATGTTTTTTGATGAAATTTTATTGCAATGTTATTTATTTGTACAGAAATGTATTTAAACATCACAAAACTGTTGTCATTTCTCGTAAAATTTCTATGTCGACGTGATAAATAAATGTGAGCAATTGATAATTTTTGTTTTTTATCGATGTTTTTTGATGAAATTTTATTGTTTCATTGCATTGACATTTATTCGTATGCAAATGATGTAAACATCACAAAACTGTTATCATTTCTTATTAAATTTCTATAAATAAATGTTAGCACTTGATAATGTATGTTTTTTATCGATGTTTTTTTATGAAATTTTATTGTTTCATTACAATGACATTTATTGGTATGGAAATGATGTAAACATCACAAATCTGTTATCATTTCTTATAAAATCTCTTTTAATAAATGTTAGCACTTGATAATGTATATTTTTTATCGATGTTTTTTTATGAAATTTTATTGTTTCATTGTAATGACATTTATTCGTATGCAAATGATGTAAACATCACAAAACTGTTATCATTTCTTATAAAATCTCTTTTAATACATGTTAGCACTTGATAATGTATATTTTTTATCGACGTTTTTTTATGAAATTTTATTGTTTCATTGCAATGACATTTATTGGTATGGAAATGATGTAAACATCACAAAACTGTTATCATTTCTTATAAAATCTCTATTAATAAATGTTAGCACTTGATAATGTACGTTTTTTATCGATGTTTTTTGATGAAATTTCATTGCAATGATATTTATTCGTACATAAATGATGTAAACATAACAAAACTGTAATCACTCCTTGTAAAATCTCTTAGTCGATGTGATTTATAAATGTTGTATAGTTAAAACACTTTTCACGTAATTAGACACTAATAATAAGTAATTTTGAAAGTTTCACAAAAAAAGCTTTAATTGTCTTTCAATACTGTTTCAACATATTTAAATACTTAACTGTGTGTTAAAAGTTCGAAATATAAGCTTACTAACTATAGATGGAATTATTTGTTTAAACTTTTTTAAGTATATTGTTATACCTTCTAAAAATAAATAATGTAACGCGTATAGATTAGTTTGAAGATAATATTTATAAATTGGCATTAATTTATTATGAAAAATCTTTTACCATTTAAAAAAAAATATTGCATTGTAATATTAATATTTTTCACATGAAATCACTTAGATTTAAAATTGAGTCGTAATGACATGACAGTTCAAAATATTTTGAGTGTGTCCAAATATTTGTTCACAAATCTGAGTTTGTTCACTTAGATGTTTTATATTGACGTCTCAATATGGATTAGGAAGAATACGAAAATCTTAGTATTTACGGGGATAACGATCTGTCACCTGTCATAGGCTGGTTTAAGTTATTACTTTAAACGCATGTAATATACACCATTTAAACCATGATTGTCAACCACACAACTCATTGTTCGGAACTCGTATAAATACTCTTATTGACACATCATTTCACATGTTAGTTTTCGGCAACATCTATGATTGAGTTCGATTAACTTTTATTTATCAGAGATTATCATAAGGCTTTCTCAACTTAAGTAAAGATGGTGCTGAGAACTTACATGTGAAAGAATTTGTCAAATAAAGGATATATACAAGTTACGAAATTTGAGAAGTGTGGTTGTCCATGAGTAGAAAGGTGGTTATTACACGTGTGTAAAATGGTCACTTAAACCAGTCTTTGACAGGTCGCAAGCCAAGGAAATACTTAGACTTTCACTTTTTTTTACCTAAGCTGAGATGTTAATATTAAATGGCAGCAAGTATATTTGAATGATGAAAAAAACACTATGTAGGCAAGATTCTAAAACTACTATTAAAACATTTAGAAAATAAGTCGCTTAAATGTAATTAAAATAAATCGTCTCTTTTATGAAAAACCCAAAAACTAATTATAAAGCTTTCTTAGCTTATTATCCAAATCACGAAAAACTAACAAAATATTTTCCTACATTTTCCGACTTCAAAATTTAAACATTATTTTTTAACAAATACATAAATCAATAAATTCAACAGGTGTATTTTATAAGCGTCACCCGGATATTTAGCCTACGGATAATTAGCCGAAGGACGAACGGAAATTTGGCCAAGATAATATTTGATTAAATTCTTGATTGTTTTAATACCAAACCAGCCTCTATCTAAGCAAAAATTTGGCAAAATTAAACTTGAAATGAAATCAAACTGAATCTCAATAAATTGAAACAATTTAAAAATTAGAAAATAGTTTATACAAATGAGGTTAAAATGATTCAAATAAACATACTGCTAAAAATCCTTAGTCTCAATGATTAGCTACATTTTTCAACAGAAAAGAGAACTTAAGAGATTATTATCAACAAAAAAATTGTTACAGAAAATAGATTGAATGTAAACCGATATGAATTGATTAAAAAAAAAACTTTTTTCTGAATATGGAATGCCAAAAAAACAATTTTATTTATTCATTTATTTAATTATGTACAAAAATGTGTCCTCACTAGATTTCTCAGAGCCAAGAGCATATTTTACAATTGATTGTTTAACACGTATTTGTAATATAATAAAACAACAATTTTATACTTTTTTCCACTTTTATTTTATTTGACCAGTAACCAGGTCTCATGGTTACCGACATCATTAGTCTAGTAGGAGGCTGGGCAAAATTATTTTCATTTAAAATCCTTACCATATCTTATATGTACTATGCAATATGATAATGATAACCTTAATTCGCTGAATTTAAATTTATTTGATTAAATGTAAAAATAATACAAACTCACGATTTTTAACTCTTGCGTTGATATGTGTAAAACGAAAAATTTTGTTCAACCTTCTACCAACCTAATGCCAGTAACGACCAAACCGTGTCACATGTTAAATAAAATAAGAAAGTAAAAAATATAAAAATATTTGTTTTATTATAGTAAAATAATTTGTTTTATTATAATAATTTATTTAATATAAGTCCGCCTCCGTAGTGTAATGGTCAGAACGCTCGGTTACCGTTCTGGAGGACCCGGGCTCAATTCCCAGGGGGGGTAAGAATAAATATGACTGATTTTTTCACTGTAATATTTATTCAATATTACCCTGGACTGCTACTTGAAGCGGAGGGCTGATCACCTTTACTTCATGTGTAAACGATCAAGATAACACTGCGTTTATATGACGCAGTGCCCTATGCACCATTGGGGTGTGGATAAGGGTTTATTTATTATTATTATTATAAATATATAAAATGCAGTTCCACCAAGAATGTCAGAACAAATCTTAAATATTTGTTATTAATTAATTTGTCATAAATCATGTAACCACGGACGGCATGCCGAATGACACGATCTTTTTTGTATCTACCCACCTGTCTTTTCCAATTATTAATAGCTCTTTTACACATAGTTCCGTTTTTTAGTGGGAGTAAATTAAACGTAGATCTTAATTACGAAATACTTCAAAGTTCCTTAACCATGTTTTTTATGTGTTAATTGATTTGGTTTGTTTTAATACAAAACCAAAAACGCAATCTATCGTGTTGCAAATTTTATATTGATTATTTTTCTATTTTGATCGCTTACCTTTGAATTATTTCAAAAGCTGATTGTGATCTTAAAAATCTAAATTTTTTCAATACGTATTTTTTTACTAACTAATATCTTCAACATTTTCAGTTGATTATAATTTATCTGAAGCTTTATCTGGACTGCTCAATTTTCCGTTGAATTACACTATAGACATTTGCTGACCACGTATGTAATATAAATGTATCTTTAGACTATTAAATAAGGTTATAAAATACAAACGTATGTTTATGTAGTAATTGAAATAAAATGTATATCTGCAAATTGCACTTAATGCTGTATATTGTGATTATTATAAAGTCAAGTCTAAATGAAATCACTATTTATTAAATATAATATCGTAATTTTAAAAGTTTTACAAAATAAGTAATTTATAAATATATAAAAAAAAATATTGCGTGGAAGTATACGTGTAGCTTTTCTGCAAAAATCGACACACGACACAATAAACTGTCAAGCTTTCAAGCTTCTTCTACTTCAGTGATGACCAACTTTATGCATACTTTTTGCCAATTTTTCACATACGAGTTCAAATACGTTACACGACTCAATCACGATTTTATTTGACCTTTTCATTTCATCTTTGTAGTTGTAATATATTTTGTAAAATAGGTTGTAAAAGTTTCAGACACTTAGAAAATGAAAATTTAGACAGCTACCTACCTCTGATTGAGCTGAGATCACATTCGATTTAGAAAAATGAAACTCACTTATTATTACATTTAGCATCTCAATATTGACGAAGAAGAATATGGGAACAGGGCTTGTGACATAAGCTCGTTTAGTGATCACACACGTGTAACATTCACCATTCTAATTACGATTGACGACCACACTGTTATTTTTTTAAAACTAAATTTTACTCTTACATATATCATTAATCTCATGACACTTCACATGTAAGTTTTCCGGAGGCATATATGGTTGGTTTGCAAAAACTTTTATTTAACAGACACCCTTTATTTAGATGTTAACAAGATCCTAACTGAATTATTTCAAATACTGGGAAATGTCTTAAAACGTGATTTTTAATTTTTATGCAGCTTTTAATTTGACTAGGTTATCTTTATTTACACAATAAAATCATTCATTATTGCTTATTGTACCCTTATATTTGAAATAATTTTTAAATTTATTTTAATTGTAAATACCTTATTCTCTAAACACTATTTTCATTCCGTTAGATGTAGAAGATTCCAAGTAACTCTTACGTATTGTGAAATTAATGTTCGATTTATTTTCTCTATTTTGCTCCATTTACTTTCCTAAATCGTACAAAAAAAAGTGTTAAAAGAGAGTGGAGTATATTTATATCATGTTTGTTATATCAAGATAAATATTTAATATGTTTTTACCTTTTAAATATACTGCTTAAAATAATCATATGTTGACACAACTTTTACGATTTTACGTTTTACGTTCACGTATTCAGAACTACCTCAAATCAAATGAACCCACACCGTAACAGTGTTAGAAATGCGAGGGGGTGAATAATAACGATGTTTCGGAAGCAAACCACGAACACTTAACCTAACCTAACATAACCCCTAACTCAATTACAAACCTCCCCTAAATCGACGCACCCTGGAATATTTTTTTTTATTCCATTCATTTCAATTTGTAAAATATTTCTTTACAAACGACTTAACAATGATATAATATCGATTACTTTATATGAAATGAAAATTTTTATTTGTTACATTTAAATTTTATTTGTTACTATTTCTGATTAAACACATTTTCTTAAATGTTTCTCAAGTTTTCAGTCTTAATCGTATTTTACAAATTTCGGTTTAAAATTATTTAAATAATGTTTTTATGGGATTTTTTAATGTTTTAAATATACTTGTGTAAAAATGAATACATGTTTTATAAAATGGAAGTGAAATGTTAAAAATGTATGATATTTATAACAAAAGGATGATACCATATAAATGGAAACAAATCCCTATTCTTATAACTCATTTTTTGTTCTAAACTATGATATTATTCTACCTTTTACACTTAGATTAATAATACTCGTATGTCTGTATTTATAATATATTAAAATTCAATATATTAAATAATTGTAATGGTCTATGTTTATATGTATTAAAATAATTCTGGTAAATTATTGTAATGCAAAATGAAATGCTTTAACTGCACCCAGCATACATTGATGTATGTAGTGATTAGGACCACTGTAAAAAAACTTTTTATTAATAAATTTAGTAAATATAAGAAAATATTTCATTATTGTAGGCCAATGTATATTTGTTTTCATTTGTTATAACATGTAACAGGAATTATTTATGTATGTTTTTTGCTGTAAATTTACACAAATATTTTATTTTTATGTTATTTTCAGTTTGACCTTAGCAGGTTGTGTAATAAAATATTTAACAGTCAATATGGGGCAAAATAAGGATTCAAAGTCCAAGACACATAACATTAGAAATTAAATATGTGTAATTCTTAGGACAACACTCTTTTTTTCTTATTTCTGGTTTTATTACAACTTATTGGTTTTGATAATTGTAAAAAATAATACTGTAAACGATATTTTAAAGGAATTGACTTAAATTCCATTCGTAATGATGTTTCTTTGCTGTACCATATACGACAGTAGAAATATATGTGATTTTTTTTTAAATTTACTGGCAAATCACCCAATTTTGGCTGATACCTGAAATATATGTGATTATACAATTATTTACATATATGTATATTTATTTTAGTATGTTTGTTTATTTAAATTTATGCAAATGTAAAGCTTGACAACAAAAATATTATATTTATGTTAAAATAAAGATTTTTCTCTTCATTGGGTATTTTAAATTACAAAAAAACCTTTTCTTAAATTTGTTACATACTAATATAAGTATGGTTGGAGCGGTACGTGCAACGCAGTCAAAGGATAAACTGGAGAATAGTCATTGCTTTGACAACGGTCACTAGAAGTCACGAGAAGAATAATTTGACTACATCACGGCACATGTCCTAATTATATTATCCTGTCTTATTTATCTCTTTTTTTTTTAAATGATCTCAACCGGTAAAGAAAACTAATGTTTAGGTGTAGTAGTAATACAAATTGTATGAAATTATATCTTATCCTCAATGTAATCCAATATTTACAACGGGAACACAAGTGTCCCTTTGTTTCGGCTGCAATTTCCAGAATTTCCCGTGAACTCGCAATCGGCAGGACGTGACAGGAGTGGGGAATTTTATTTGCGCCACGGCAAAGTTCCACAAAGCGGAGGCGCCCGACTGCCACTCCGGAGTTACACCGGATAATTGTGGAACTTTCCCCATGTCGACTGTGGACCTGATTGCGTTACTACAAGCGGAGAGCTTCCGTATCAGATTAAAGTTTGTAAAAATTCCCGCAGAACACAAATTTCGAAGTTTGCTAAACGAGGTTTTAAGGCTTAAGTGCGTTTTTTTTAAAATAACAAGCGAGTTGTTTTACGGCTAACCTCGTCTTTAAAGGATTTTCGTAGAAAGCCACAAGTTGTGAAAAATTATCAAGATAACATCCAACTATCCATATTTTGATCTAAATGTGTTTTAAAGTGTTTAACTTCCATATTTAT
The DNA here is from genome assembly GCF_059751285.1 of Brachycentrus maculatus. Lineage (NCBI taxonomy): Eukaryota > Metazoa > Arthropoda > Insecta > Trichoptera > Brachycentridae > Brachycentrus > Brachycentrus maculatus. The sequence goes on from NW_028281336.1 coordinate 125,124, forward strand.
GTTCACTTTTGGGACCACCAATCGCTCGTATCGTGTGAAGCGAATATCATAGTTGTGTACTAGAGGATTTTTATACTTTTTATAAGTTTGTTGTTTAACCCAATTAATCAATCATTTTCTCCTTTTTTTAAATAAACGCAAAATTACTCTACAAAATAACCAATTTTTAAAGTTGTTTTTTGAATACTTCCTAAATACTGGCAGCGAAAATGTATTTACTAAAAACGATGTGCCTTTGCTTGAAAAAACGTTTTGAAATTTAAGATTTTGTTACTTTTTACCTGTCGATTTTACTTTCTCTTATGAGGCTTTTTAAAAAATGAAACAGTTGACCTTGAAGTGATTTTGAGATACCTTATACCAGCATTATATAGGTTACATAAAATCGTAACTACAAAATATTTATTCAAATATGATCAACGGGTGAATATAAATCCGAATTTATAGTGCACTTAACTTGTAGTTACAAGAAAACTCTATTTGGCTTATGTTTGCCTAACACCATTTAATACCCAGCGCTTTAATTATTAATTTTTATTTCTGCTGAGATAAATTATCTTGCTCCAGAAATACATTTAAGAACAAAAACTAAATTTGAAACTTTTAAAGAAATATGCTAATTACACAAGTAAATCAAACGTTTCGTGCCAACGTTTGTACGAGAAGAAATCTTTTTAGTACTTAAATACTTAACAAGATAAAATACTTAGTAGAATGAAATAGTTCAAACGAAGTAATGGCCAAGCTAGCCACAATCAGCATCTTGAAATTTTTACTTTTCTCGAAAAATAAAACGCATAATTAAATTATATTGTGACACGCTTTTTAATGTCATTTTTGTAAAATATATAATATCATTATTATAGCTGTTATTGAGGCACAGTTCATGGAAACGCGTGATACAATTTGTTAAATAATGAACATTTTCAATGCGGATGTATCTGAATTATAAATAAAATATTTCTTTTTTACCACTGGCATTTACTTTGGGAAATGTTGAATACCACCTTTTGATGACAACAAGTGCAGTTTTTGAAACTAGTCATGTGTAATGAAATAATACTTATGTGGTATTTTATAAGTGTTTAATTTTTTAAATAAAAAAAACTTTACACAAAACTCTATAAAATCAAACCCGTAAATGGTAGCGTTTCTAGCTTCCGTCATAAAAATTTAATACTCATGTGGTGAAAAATAAGTGTTTTATTTATAATTTCATCATGTCTTACCGCAAAGTGAATACCGAAATAATAATATACATAAAACAGATATATATGAATGAGAGTTTTTATCAACAAAAATATTTGAATTTTTACATTTTTAATAATTCACATTATCAACAAAAACATTTTATTTTTAAAATTTCATAAACGTGTTTACTTTTTGACTCACGTTATTATACAATCTCGGTAATTTCAGCAGAAAAATTAAGGGTGAATTTTCCCCAAGGTTCACAAATTCCTTTCATTTAATAAGTAAAATAATTTCACTACCCATACGGCTTCTTTGTATTGATGAATAGATTCAGAGAAGCCTCCGAGCATGTAATAGGATTATATATCAATTGTTACGTATTTTACATGGGAAATAGAATTCTTACGTCTTCATATGAGTAGCATAATACCTAGGAAGAATCTACCCTTACCTTTCATTTTCCATGGAAAATTCTTTGTATTTATCTAATGAAAAATTCAGAGTTATCATTTAATTACAGTTGATAATAATATTGACATGACATTTACTAATTTTGATTCCTACAAATACTCGTACTTAAAGATTGTTCACAGGTATTTTACCTCTAGTTGTTTTTCTTTTTTTTAAAATTATATATTTGGCAGTGTAAATAATAAAAAAAAAAACAGACTAGAGGTAAAATAACTGAACAGACTATACATGTTTTACATACGTTATACAGGGTGGCGCAAAATTATTCACCCTATGGGAATACGTTTAAATTTATGCAAATGGCATCGTACGTCTATCATATTTGACATTTGGTAATAAGATAGCTGCAGTATACAAACCAATTTATAAAGAATAATTAGAAGTTTATCATCCCATTTTGTTTTTGAATAACGTTTCTACTAAACAAAAAATATAAAAAAAAGAATGAAATCACTTGTTTTTTACCACTTGCGTTTTATTATTGACTACATGTTTTGTCCGCCTCCGTAGCGTAATGGTCAGCACGCTCGGCTACCGTTCTAGAGGTCCCGGGTTCGATTCCCAAGGGGGGTAAAATAAATATAAGTGATTTTTTCACTGTAATATTTATTCAATATTACCCTGGACTGCTACTTGAAGCGGAGGGCTGATCACCTTTCCTTTATGTGTAAACGATCAAGATAACACTACGTTTATATGACGCAGTGCCCTATGCACCATTGGGTGCGGATAAGGGTTAAAAAAAAAAAAATAAATAAAAACATGTTTCAGAAGTTAAACTTCAGGTCTGTATAATAACATATTATACAGACCTGAATGATGGAAGTTTAACTTCTGAAACATGTTGTCTATAATAAAACTCAAGTGGTAAAAAACAAGTGTTTTCTTTAATCATTGTAACATGTCTTACCACAAAGTTAATGCCGAAACAATAAATAAAATAAAAAAATTAGTGGTAAAAATCTTTACTTGGACATTTACATTTTTTTCTGTTAAGTTGAAAAGATGATATTTGTCAAGTGGCTGCCGCCAGTGTTAATACACATTTGTGCCCGTTTTATAATTTGTTTTGTATACTGCAGCTGTCTTTTTCACGGATGTTAAATATGATTGACATACAACGGCATTTGCAAAAATTATAACATATTCCGATAGGATGATTATTTTGCGCCATCCATTTATATACACATACTTCTGTCTAATTAGGCTAATCAATAATAAACCGCACCCCAATGGTGCATAGGGCACTGCTTCATTTAAACGCAGTGTTATCTCGATCGATTACACATGAAGGAAAGGTGATCAGCTCTCCACTCCAGGTACCAGTCCAGTGTAATATTGAATAAATATAAGAGTGAAAAAATCACTTATATTTATTAAACCCCCCTGGAAATAGAACCCGGGACCTCCAGAACGGTAGGCGAGCATGCTGACCATTACACTACGGAGGCGGACAAAATGTTTTTAACGATGAATTCAATATATCTTTTATAAACGAGAAACACACATAACGAGTTAGACCTTTGAAATACCGATATATAATATACAATTTTGACATCTCAATTTGAATTGTTGGGAAATATATCCAAAATTAAACAAGGTTATTGGATTAAATTCTACTTTTATTAACATATTATTATTGATTATATTGGATATATCACCTCACATTATTTTATTCTTTTTTATCTTTCAAATAAAAAATAAAAAAAAAGAAGAATGTAAATAAAATTAAATGGAAAAAATGTTTTCCCACATTAACTTCTTGTACTACTCCGTTCTGTATTCCTTAACCTCCTTTATTACTGCGAACGGTACAGCATCAAAGCTTCGTCTCTGGTATAACGAACGAAATATTTTTTGAGAGAAATCATCCCAATTCTCAGGGTCGTGATATTTATGAGGGTTTCTGTACTTGATTAAGCTTATTATTAACTTGGCAAAACGACAAATGAACGTAATTATTATTTTCTTAATGTAAGTATTCAAATTTTCAGTGAATTTGTTTTAAGCCCGAGAAAATTACATTCAGTTCCTGAAAAAGTCTCCTGATTAATGAAAGCTGAATTAAATAATTATCTACAATATTCAAAAACTGAAACCATTGAATTAATTTCCTTCTTCTTCCTTGTGTACCTTGTCAGGTCCCTCCAAAGCAAAGTTTTTCTCGATCTCACTCTGCTTCTATTACCAACCATATTTGCCTGATAAATTTGTTTTAGTGTTCTTTCTACACTCTTTCGATTCACTGTCCAAACCATCTCAACACACCTTTCTTTATTTTATCGATAATATACATGCCAATTATTATCAATAAAAAAAATTGTATTTTTACATCTTTAATAATTCACATTATCAACAAAAACATTTGTATATTTAATTTTTTAATACTTCATAAACATGTTTACTTTTTGACTCATGTTATTATACAATCTCGGTAATTTCAGCAGAAAAATTAAGGGTGAAATCAATAAAATAAAATAAAATAAAATTATTATTTATATTCAAAGCATTTACTTTGTGGTCAAACATTTTAATTGATATCAGTAATGTTAGTAAATAACCACTCACCGACTACTTCTGTCTACCGGTTTCGAGACGTACCCGTCTCTTCGTCAGGACATACACTACAATTTAACAATCATGCGAACAACACTACACCACACCCACTTAGTACTATTCACATACACTATCACTACACATGCAAAACATGCAGAGCGAGTTGTTAGTCCCACCATGCTTTTGGGAAACTAAATAAGTATATTATATAGTTTCTTATACTTATTTAGTTTCCCAAAAGCATGGTGGGACTAACAACTCGCTCTGCATGTTTTGCATGTGTAGTGATAGTGTATGTGAATAGTACTAAGTGGGTGTGGTGTAGTGTTGTTCGCATGATTGTTAAATTGTAGTGTATGTCCTGACGAAGAGACGGGTACGTCTCGAAACCGGTAGACAGAAGTAGTCGGTGAGTGGTTATTTACTAACATTACTAATATCAATTAAAATAAAATTAAATTAAAATAATGCTTATGACAGAATGTCAGATTACAGACTTCTAAGTATCGCCCTTCAAGGACTCCCTGAAGGACGCAGACCCCCAGGCAGACCTACAAAAAGGTGGAAAGACAGCTGGGAGTCAACATCCCAAGAGCTACAAGCGGAGGCATATACAGATCCTTAGGATCTAGAAAAGAACAAGAAGAAGAAAATGTTCATAATTAGCCTTGCATTCTTTCTTTATATCACCATTTCAACATCTATCATACATTTTTTTGCCTCTATCTGAGAGAACACATTTCAGCAGTTAGGATAGTAAGGATAGGGAATGTTAGTAACGATAGGTGTGAAATAGACATCACAAATATCCCAACCAATTTAAAATAAATCTTTTTGTAATTAATTTTGCACTTATCGGGAATCGAATCGAGCGTCTACCCAACTAAGCCACGGCACTTGTCTTATTTTGTCTTCACATTCTTATTTTGTCTTACTCATTCGATTCACATGTCCAAACCATCTCAACGCACCTTACTCACTTTTTTTCGATAGTGCTTTAATCTCACCCTTGCATTATTTTCTTATATTACCATTCGAATATCTATCATGCATCGTTTTGCCACACGTTCGTCCGTTTATTTATCGAACTGTTAATTTATGAAAACAAGGCAGTAAAATCAGGTATGAAGTTAAAGTAGAGAGGTAGAGATTAGGATGAAATGAAGGATTAATTAAGGTTCCAAGGTTGGATAATTATCTTTAAGGCTTTTTTTGAAGGTCGTTAGAGAAGGCATTTTTTGTATGGAGAGGTAGCTCATTCCATATTCTAACCGATTAAGAGAAATAAGATTACTGAATAATTCGACAGTTTAATCGAAAACTATTTACTGTTCCTGCCTTAACAAACTGCGTACAATGATGGATGTCTAAAGTTTTTGACATGCTTCAGTTCAAGCTATTTATCCGTTGATATTTGTTTACAGAAAACAATTCAAATATACATTCAATATTTTGACAATGTCTTAAATAATATATGTATTAATTTTAAATCAAACACAGATTTTTTGAGTCTACTAAGTTGTATTTTACTAACAAAAACACATAAAAAATTATTCTGTGACAATTGTTTCGCCTTGTTAAGGCATTATCAAATGAATGTGAAGATCAAATGGACTACGGTCTTTATGTAGCTATACAATTCTAAGTGACAGTTTTAACACGTGCAGCAATAATTTATGGGAGACAACAGTAGCTAATGGGGGATGTAGGTATGTACCCTTATATTTATTTTCTGGGAAAGGAAGAATTTATTGACATGGCCATATTTTAGAGAATTAATATTTTAAAGCCTAATACACTTGTTGGTAATATTATTTTTAAGAATTTTTATATGTAGATGTAATTATTAGTTTATCAATGACGCATCATGCAAGCGTTTACATAGAAATACATAATACATAAATTAAAATGGAGTTCTACAAATTAAACGCCAAATCAATAAATATATCTTAAATAATAGTTTAAAATCCTGGAATTTGCTTAATGGGAGTTGTTAAGATTTTTTTATTGATATCTCAATAATAATATAGAAGAATAAGAAGTCTGGACATATTGATTTATGTATCTTATGTAGTATGTAAAATTCGGGATTTTTAAAAAAATAAATATTTTTTTTTAAAGGTGGTATTACACAGAGTTAAGGATGAATAATTAGGAGAATGTTAATAAGAAATCTATGAATAGTAAAAAAATAAAGAAAAATAAAAATAATTAAAAAATTATAATAAAAATATGCAACAACCTTAACTAATCGATTATTCTAGTGACAGAAATTCCTTTGTTTGAATTTAACATAATCTTTTTCCATCCACATATTTTTGGTAAGGCATTAAATTATATTCATGCAATAAACTATTGTATTATTGTTATGCTGTTGTTTTTGTTTAGTAATACAATATATCAGGACGTGTATGTGCGTGTGCATATTTTGTCATGCAAGTATCAATATTTTTCTCATCCATTTGAAAACCTAGCGCCACAGTCAAAGCTGCAAACTAGCCAAGATTCACGCAAATAGTCGAGCAGAACACGAACGAATGTCAACAGCTACCCTGGTTTACATGGGTATATCTCCATTTCATCCCCCTTCACATTAACATATCATTCGACAAGTTTGCTGATGTTCTTTTGAGGCCAGAGAATAGTGTAATTTGGTCATAATATTAGTGTCGCAGCTCTGCCGGGATCAGAGCCTTTGTAATTCAAATGGAGCCTTCGAGTAAGGGCGAATGCACTAAGTGAGTAGTGTTCGAAAAGGTTTTGAGAACTTATTTTATTTTTTATTATAACCCTTATCCGCACCCAATGATGCATAGGGCACTGCATCCAATTGACCCAGTGTTATCTTGATCATTACTTACATGAAGGCAAGGGGATCACTCTTGCGCTTCAGGAACCAGTTCAGGGTAATATTAAATAAATATTACAGTGTAAAATCACCAATATTTATTTTCACCCCCCTGGGAATCGAACCCGGGACCTCCAGCACGGTAGCTAAACACGCTGACCAATACACCACGGAGGCGGACTTGAGAACTAGTGATAAAGAACTATTCTAGGAATCTCCGTCTTAGAGGATAGAAATGCAAATTGACAAGGCTTATTTCTTTTCTTTGCTTTTTACTCAGTAGTGCTTTTGTAACTTTTTTTACATTTTATATATGAAAAATTCCTTGTCAACTTTACAAATGTTCAATTCACTATAATTACACCTTAGATAAAGTGCATTGATCATGATTTTATCAATAATTAAAAAAAATATTAAAAACTGAACATACCCCTTAATGAGTTTTATTTATATTTCAGACTAGTTTTGAAAACAGCTGTATGTTTACAACATTTTGAGTGTGTCCAAATACTTGTTAAGCCCCGTAAATGCCCAGACTTCCATAATTTTCTTCATCTTTGATGAGATTTCAAAAAATTGTACACATCTGTAAGATTTCGAAACTAGTTGTTTATATAAAAAAAACTCATTAAAACTTTTTTTAAAGTGTTTAATTATTTTTAATTAATCAACATGTCATTCCACAAAGTAAATGCCGAATCAAAAAATAATATATTATCACTACGTTAGTGTGTCACTACGTTATCTGATATCTCAACAAAGATGAAGAAGAATATGGAAATCTGAGCATTTATGAGCCGAACGACCGTCATAGGGTGGTTAAAATTATCACTTTACACACGAGTGACATTCACCAATCCTACCCATGATTGATATCACATTACTCAAATTCTTGGAAGTTCTGTATATAGTAAAAGAATCACTAGGATTTTCACTAGTGATATATACTGGTGAGACGAAGAATTTGGACACGGTCAAATGTTGTTAAAAAATACTTGTGCCCTATTGTATCTCAATCTTTCCAAAACACAAAGTAATAATTAGATACGAAAAAGACACACTACGGCTCATTAAAGGTAAAATTAGAGTACCTTCCTCTGTTTTTCACAACACTATGGTCTTAGTAATTTTGCACATATTCACTCGTCTCGCTAACGTAATTTGACCACTGTGAGGGATTATTCTCAATTTATAAGGGTTGTTTGGTTGGACCCTTATGACACATTTCCACCCACCCGCAAACATTAGTAATAAACACTGTTTAACCAAACTTGCCCAATTGGATCGGTCCATAAGGGTTAAATTGCTTCGAAAGCGGCCGCTTAGTGCCATTTGAAATGAAACCTAGCACGAAATTTGTTCATTTAAACGAAATTGAAACTTGTGTAATTTTCTGTTTGTTTAGTGCCGGGTATCACTTTCAATCTGCTAAGCGAGTACTGATGACACGCTCGTTAGTGCACTAGTGCGGACTGTAATCTAGTACCTACGCGTAATCTAAATATCCGTCTTAACCCTTCGGCAACTCAATTTCACTTTGCAATATCACAAGAAAAATTGATAGATTTAAGTTTTGTACTGACATTTCTTGGTGGAATAGCATTTTACATGGTAAAATTATTTGAAATTTAAGTTTTACTTGTTAAATACCACTTTTTCTTAAAGTCTATTGTGACACGTGTTTTTATGCATTCCGCATCATTTTCAAACACCGTATGTAAAACTAATGTTGCGGACTGACCGAAGCCATTTGGTCGTAACGTAACATGTTACGATGCGAGCATTCGTATAGTCAGTACAGCGAGCCGAGCGCTCCATGCATAGTCGGAGAGCTCGCCGCGAGCGTAACTACGACGTTACGTTACGACGAAATGCTCCGGTCAGTCCCTACCATAAGACAAAATTTTAGAGTTACATTACTCATGGGAACATTCCCTATGATAAAAAAATTAAAGAAAATAAAAAAATTAAATAAATAAAAATAAGAAACAGGCCATAGCCCTTCTTCACCCTTCAACGTCCCAAGGATACAAGTATAAAGATCAGTCGAAGCTCGAGATACGGTGTTTAAAACTGATGTGGAATTCATCGAAACACGTGTCACAATAGATTTTAAGAAAAAGTCGTATTTACCAAGTAAAACTTAAATTAAAAAGGTTAGATTTTTCCATTAATTCATTGCCGAATCGATTAATGAAATTATTTAAATATTATAGCAAGGTAGTAAGGCTCAAAGATAATTTAAGGTTAAAAGCTTTAAGTTTTTAAGCTTAAATATAAAAATAATTAAAAAATAATATTCAAAACTCTAGTCTGGATCATACTGCTGTATGGAAGAGAAACGTAGACTATCGGGCAGGCAGAACGGGGTCGGCTAGAGGTGTTTAGGATGTGGTGCTACAGGCGCATATTGGAGATTAATTGGTCGGAACATATAGGAAACAACGAAGTATCAAGCAGGGATATGGAGTCTAGATGCTTACTTAATGAATTAGCACAACAGCGAACCAAATGGATAGGCCATAATATAAGAAACCCAGGGCTGCTTCTTACAATTGCGGAAGGTATGTGTAAAGGCAAAAACTACAGAGGATGATCACACTTAGTCTACATGGACCAAATCATCTCCGCCATGTGCTGTAGTGGGTACGCCGAGTTGAAGAGACGGGTGGAGATTGACCAAGAAAAATGCAAACCAATCATCACACAAGATTCAAACCCTCGAAGAAGAAGAAGTTAGGCTTATTGACGATGTACATATCATAAGGAATAAATTTGAATTCTAATTTAAAAGCACATTTTGTAGCAGAAATGATCACACCGCAATCTTGTAGCACAAATGCTTGAAATAATTATCACATTGTGTTTAATCCTATCTCACCCAAAGTAAACTAGGCTTTGGGGCAATATATTATTAATTTCATTTTCCCTTACGTTTCTTACCAGGAAAGGGAGTGGAAATTTTGATTTATTAATGTTAACCCTTAATTTATATTCACCGCAAACGTAATATTAACATATCAATTATCCAAATTTCATATTTGGAAACTTCATCAACTCCAAAAATTAATACTGAAAATAATACTTAAAGTTCTTGGACGAACTCCTGCTGAAGAAATATTCAACAAATAACAACTTTTGATAGTCAAAAACCTATATGCTAAAAAAATCCTTCAAACCCTCATCCGCACTCGATGGTGCATAGAGCACTGCATCCTATAAACGCAGTATTATCTTGTGAAGGAAAGGTGATCAGCCCTCCGCTTCAAGTACCAGTCCAGGGTAGTATTGAATAAATACTAGAGTGAAAAAATCACTTATATTTATTAGACCCCCCCCCGCACTAGGAATTAGCCTAATACCTTCAGTACGGTAGCTGAGCGTGCTGACCATTACACTACGGAGGCTATATTATAGCCTCTGCAAAAATAAATATCCTGAAAGTGGATACGAAATACTGGAATAAATGTATGTACATATTGACGGACAGATACGATATTGTTAGCTATCTACGAAATGGGGTAATATACCAAGCAAACATAAATTATGAAAAGCTAAAATAGGAAATGCTTTTGTTGGAAAAGGTTAACATTTACGTTCGCAAATTTAGCAGCCTTATATTTTTTTTCCAATGACGTTATTAAAGCTTAATAAGTTCTGTACTTGAGGAAAATGAATTATCAGACCCACGTCACTCCATCTATCACTTTTTTATTCCGATTTTTTTTTCAAATAGAGAAGTATTTGTGTTTTCTTTATGATTTACAAAAATACTTCAATTTTATTACTTATTGATTCATCATTAACTTTGTGGAATGACATGTTGATTATTTTTTTAACTTCAATTTTATACTATTTCTGTGAGCCTAAGCGGCTCATTATTAGAAATAGGTATCAAATTGTAGTAGAGTGGCTTCGAAGCGAGAAACTCTAACTCATGGGTACGCGACACTAACCACGGGACCACAAGCTAACACAATTTGTGTTTTAAATATAAGTTTATTTTTAAACAAATATTTCATTTTCATATTATATTCCTTAAGCGGTTCATTATTGAAAAAAGTGAAAAATTATGGTATTAAATTCACATTAAACTAAAAAAAAAACACATACAAAATCCATTCCTTACATAAAATTAGATGAAATCATGCCTTAAACTTTTACCATAACTTACACGTAATCATTTAAATACAATACTTAAACTCAATTTTAATTCATTTTGTTAGAATTTAAAAAAAAAAATTATGGTTATCAACCCCTGCCTTGTTATGTATTATGTAAAATTGTCGAGCCTCCCACCAGTCTGATGATGTTTGTAACGATGTAACCCGGTTGCTGGTCAAATAAAATACATGTGAAAAAAAACTACACAGCTGTTATTTTATTACATATCCAGATATCTATATTCTTCTTCATCTTTGTTGAGATGCCTCATTGTATCTTAATTCCCTTATCACTAACAGTCGTTCCGGTTCCCATCGCGGTGATTTCATGTAATTTTCTTTCTTAATAATATCTTTTTGTGAGCACCTAGCAGCATTAGAGTTCCCATAGTACTTTTATGACGGTCTCGAATTTATTGTAATGGGTTTTCTCTTAGGAAAGCCAATTTATCTCTGGATATCGGGCATTTATTTAATTACATTTGGAAAGTTAAATGTCCGTTTGTAAAATACTTAATGGCGGTTAAAATTGCTAATGCCATCGTAAATACAAAGCCTTAAACCTTATGGTCCTGGGGATAGAGGCGAAGATAGCGTAACCCTTGAGAGGAAATTTTCATTTTTTGTTGATTAATTTGACTTGATGATCGTTTGCGGCAACCAAACCATTCAACTCATTAATTGTTGAAGAAAATTATAAAACGCAAAAAAATGTTGAGCTAATGAACATAGTTTTGTTATTTTTGTAATGTATTTTTAAAAATAATTATTGTTGTTTAGACTTATCAGGTTTTGATATTTTCGATGTTATTATTTAAAAAAATATATATTATTTAAGAAAATATATTTTTACAAATCAACAAAGATTAAGAAAATTCTTCTTCATCTATGTTGAGATATCATAATGTCTGACCGCAAAGTTAAAAATGCTTAAAAATACAAAATAAAGGTCTTTCAGTGTTAATTCACTGCAGATGAAGTTGTCGCAGGATTTCGCTACTAAACAATATATATCTGATCGCGTCTTTTTGCTGCTGTCAAATCTTAGTTTATCCCATCAATATAATCTCCAGGCGAATCGTCTCGGTGGCATTGAGTGATGGTCTGCGGACCTCATCGTCGCGTTTGATCCAGATAATCCTGGA